>NW_012026852.1:1612747-1618822 GCF_000956235.1 Wasmannia auropunctata | reverse complement strand
TCTGCTTGGAGAATGTAGGTAGAGAAACGAAAGAGAGACGGAACGTAACGTATGTATATTCGCGAGAAAGAAAAACAGAGAGGGAGAGAGAAGAGAAAGAGAGACGAGAGACACGGATGAGTTGCCGGCCTAATAGTCGGTACTTCTTCGAAATCACAATTCTAACGAGGGTGCTCTCCGAGCGGTGAGACTTCGCGTGCGCGGAAATAGCGGTGTCCACGTGTGTTGTCGCGAGGAATGAGATGTAGATGGAGACGAGGGAGATAACACCGAGACGCCAGAAAAACGCGAACGTCGATAGCTTTCCGCAATTAATCACAGGACGCTGATCCGGCGCGGTGCGGCGCGGCGGTGAGCGTATTATTACGAATTTTACGCTATTCCGCTAATTACGAGAGGGTACTTACGGGCGATTAATAACACGTCCGACGATATAATAGCGCCGTATTTAAAAAAATACTCTCCGTTAAACGAGCTATGTAATGGGGTCTTTGAGGTAATCCGCGCGCGTCGGTCAATTAATTAAATGCAATTGTAATGAACAGCACAGGCCTACAAACCTCAATCTATACTGGACAACACGCCGCATATACTTTCCTGTTTTTTTCATCAATATGTTCAATAAGGTCGTGAGATTTTCTAATCTATTCCTTCCTTATACATCTGGCATTCTGTGCAACATGCATATACTTTTTTTCATCCTTTTTTTAGGTTTTTAAATTACCTGCACAAACCGATTACGATAGGAAAGTTTAAAACAATTTAACGAGATGTGTTTACTAGCGAAGGAAACATGATGACGAAACAAACAAAAATCGCGCGACGATTATTAACGCCGGGCGAGTCATTATCTGCGCCGCATTAATTATCGCGCTATCTTAACCAACTGCGCATTCTCTATCTTGACGTGCGAGATATTGTAACCGAATATAACGTTGCGAATAATGTTGTCGGCTTTCTACGTGAACGCGGACCGACGGCGAACGGGCGGGGAGATGGTCCATAAATCAGAACCGCGGGCCCCCGAGAGAAAAGGTCACGAAGGAAGTCGGCGAGGAGCAGTCTCGGCACGGATTTAATGAGGTACACGCTTCACTTTCCGCGTTTTCCGCGGGAGCGGTCTTAAACGACTGAACGAAAATTACACCTCGTCGCGCGGCGAGACGCCGCGAAAGAGGTGTTCGGTATTAATTCCCCGATCCTATCGTTTTATTCGCGCGCGCGCGCGTTCCTGTTTTCCTTCCATACGCTTAATCGATCGCTCGATACCGAAGCTATACGCGCCGGCAGCTGCAGTTTGTGAGGCCGTTGCGCGCCTCGCAGTACCGATACACCGTCCGATAGCATCCAGCGGATCTATCGATTCCGCATCTCTCGAAGAATTTAATGAAACCTTCGGCCAAAGTCGAATAAGACCAAGGCAATTTTCTATCTAATTTCGATAGCCATCGCCGGCAGCGCGCGGAGTATATAGGATCGTTGTTAGTTATTAACGGACGGCCACGGTCGTCCTTCGGGGATGGCTCGTTACCCAAGGATCAACCTTTTTGATTACATCTTATATACGAAGTAGAATGCTCGCTTTTTTTTTGCGGCTCACAATACCGCGCCGGAACGTTTTGCACAGTATTGTCGCGGCGCTTCCAATCATCCGCGAGTATCTACGAGAACACCCGGCATCCTTAATCTCCGAGAGATTTACAACGTCGGGTAGCCGCGACGAATAGATCTCGATAATAGAAGCGGCTCTCGCTTTCATCGTTTCAAAGTTCTCCTGTCGTTGAGAAGAATGGAAGCGATATACAGACGGCGCGCCGCCGCTACTATACCTATACTACGCCCGCGCCGCCGCGTGCGTAAAAACAAACTTTCGTACGAGATTGCACGCGGCATCGCTGAACGACTGGTAGAAACGAAGGAATACTGAATAATTCAGGCAGTGACCGTAGCGAGTGACGTCACGATAGTATTCAGCCGGTGGACTGTTCAGGCTGAGCGACCATGCGTAACTCCATCCGCTCGGCCGCCGCGCTGCCGCCGCCGCCGCCGCCGCCGATGAAAATTTCAACTTTCCGTAAATATACCCTCGCACATACACACACTCGACGCGGAAAAGTGGAGGAAATACCTATGGGGAGGGAAAAAAGATTTTAATCTAATTCGCGCGCGCGTTACGAAATATCTCGCGAGACTTTAATCTGACGTCCCGCGCGTGCACGCACCTCACGCGTCGATTTTCGCAAATCAAATTGCTCCTCTACGAGAACGACTTTTTTTTGCGCCGCGTCTATTTCTCCGTGTCCGTTACACTTGTGCCGTAATGCGTGCCTCATGTTGCACCATCATTCGGTCGCTCCCCAGTGATATACATATTTCGTGATGACGTATCCTCGCCGTGAAAATCCTGATCCAGACGCGATTCTCGCGTGGACGTACGGCTCTTTCGACATCTTTCATCCTGGCCTGGTTATCATTCAGAGGCCATCGCCGGATATCTCGCAATACACGCCGTCTTTTTCCCGCTATTGTATGGAAATGCTAGGAAGAAGTCTTTCTCGCCCGTGTCCCTCTCGCGCGCGCGGTGCCGATCTGTTCGCGGTTACGAAGGATGAACGGAATAGAAATCGAAGTACGACTATCATTAGGGACGACGTCGCGAGTCCGGGACCATTGTTCCGATATTCGCATCGTTCTCTAAATGGTTCAACGTCAATGTCAGCGGTCTGTCGTGCCCGATTGAAAAGCTTCGGTATTTAAGATCCTATCTGTTCTGCACATCCGTTCCCTTTTATCTCTATCTTCAATCGTTTGAAATTCGTAGAAAATATCTAACGTCGTTTCAATTCAATGCAGACAAATATGTACTATGAAATTGGCCACGGGAAGAAATGCACTTGTAATTAAAGACCTTTACACGAATATCTGGATGGCCTCCGGATGATAACGAGGTCAGGATGAAAGACGGCGAATATCTTATTACAAGAGAGAGAGAGAGAGAGAATTTTTTCAAAATATATTTTCAATCGATTCTTTTATGGGAATATGCATATGTAATTAAATATCTTTACAAGAATATACTTTATATTGCAGTGGAAGAGACAAGAATTCTCTTAGAAAATATATTTTAACCACTTTTATGGGAAAGAATCTATACTGGCTTTTCCACGTTGAAGAGATTATTTAATTAACATTTCTTCATACGTCTTCTTCAGTTTCAGACTAATTAGAATCAATAATTAGATTTTAATTAAGATGGATGCGATCACGCGCATTCCTCGAATCAGGTCCTGCCCTCACGCTCGGATGAAACGATGCTCGAATTGCATGCATCGGCTCCTTTCACTTGTTCCAGCGAAACGTCTTTGCGACCCACGCGCGAAACGAGACCGCGGCGCTCGCCTCACGCAAATCGAAATTGCCGAGAGTTTTCCTCCGCTCCTCGCGTCGAAAAATTAATCTAGCCTGTCCGGCGCGTGAGAACCGGGCGCTTGCCGAGTAAACGCGGCCGCGGTCCGCTCGTCGTTAGTCGTCAAGACGTTTTCACTCCCCACGTGGGAGATATTCACACGAGACAGGATATATATATATACAATATGTATACACGCGGAAAGCGATGCGGAATATTTATCGCGCGCGTTGGCGTAGATATTCGCGTTTCTGATTGCGCAGAGATTAATCTGTAATTTATACGGCGCGCGCACGCGGAGAAGCGCAGGCTGCCTACCATATTTCTCGCGGCATTTATTGTATAGGAAAGAAAAATCCTGCGAAACTATTCGAGAGCCGACGCGTTCGCATATCGCACGGCACGCTCTGACGAGTCTAGCGATTTTTTTTCTCGTATTCCAGTATCCTGTATCTATCCTTGCATTCGCCTGCCCTGGCATTTGCCGACGCGCGTGGGAAGAGGTTGATGAAGTTCCGCAACCGATGGACGTATTGTACTTGTTACACGTATTAGATCACGTAAAGGAGAAGGTCCTCGATCGGCGCGCGCGCGCGCGAGTGTACAACGTTAGTGCCTTCGCGGATTAATTCTTCATTTCGTGCGGTCGTTATTAGAATCAGAGTGAAATTGTCCTCCCCCCTCCCGCCCCGTCCTTCTTCCCATCCTTCGTCTGCGAGAGCTAAGCGTGGAATACATCGTTCCGCTCGCTCTACCGAACGCTATACGCTCCGAAAGGAGCTTAATTCTTTGTGCCGACACTCTGTGTGAGAAAGCTCTGCCCTCAGCATCTCTCGAGAGATGCCAACGGGCGAGTCCTGGGGAGAGCAAGAAAAAGAGAGATAGAGAGAGAGAAAGAAAGAATCGCCGCACGTAGCGATCCCTCGAGATTAACTCGTGCGCACGCGGACTCGTTCACATGCGATAGTAAATATTCCGACTATACGACCTGTTCCTGGCAATCCGCGCGCGGCCGGATACACACGGCGCGAGGCCTATAGCCAGCGCGCGCTGGCATTCGACGATTTGCCTTTAACGATCTATCTCGATCCACTTAATCCATTCATTTTGCGAAGCCCCTCGGCTTGGGGAAGCTTATAGACACCGCCTCGTATATATATATACACTCTTGCCGCTGCGCCGTCGCCGCCGGGGAGAGAACCGTGCACACGCTCGCGAGAGAGCATTACTCTTGCATTTAATAACGTTGTTGATTCTTACTGAAGGCGGGATTAAATCAAACGCGCCCGTTTATTTTTAATTCAGCCGGCAGAATTTATTGGTAACTTAATTAAACGTGACGCGTTACGTGTCTCGCTGTTACGATCGGGGGATATCGCGCCGCAGAGACAGAGAGTCGCGGAACTGCGGAGTCCAGTTGCAATCAACGAAATGTCGTAATGGACATTACTTGGCCCGCAATTTTGATTAAAACGGATTCCTTCAATGTGGACAATAATTTCGAAAAACAATGAAACTGCATGCGAATTGACGTGCACGTGCATGCTTTCCCCTTCCCCTCCCCCCCGCCGAACGGAACGAAAAAAACGGAAGAGAATGAGACGAGACTAATGAGAAAAAGCTCCGGTACCGTACGAAACGGTTTCTAACCAACATTGAGAACGAGTTCGCGATGACGAACCGGCAGTCGTTAACCCACGATGACCTCGCGGGTATAGGAAAGTATGAATGAGAATTTACGAATAATTATAGATCGTGTGCGAGATAAGGATTGCACGGAGAGACAATCGCGCGATTAAAAGCCGGAATATGTGCGGCTGAGTGTGAATAGAAATGTTCCGCGCGACTACGATCCGGATGAGGAATGCTATAAATACGTGTAACGCTTGCGTTGGAATAATAATAATATGTATATAATACAGCGTGACGGAGCGTGAATCAGCGTGAAATCCGATATATAAATCGCGCGCAGATCTTGGAACGCTTGTGACCAAGTAAGATATAATTAAATGTAACATAAACAAAATTACGTAATTTTGTTTATGAGAATCTCGTTTTAAAGTCAAGTTTTAACCATGCCGGTGCACGTTATAATAATATTTGCAACTGCTCTTAATGACGCAAATTCTTTTGTCTTGTTAGATGGAAGTATTCGAAATTTCTAAGTTTGATTTAAAAAATCAAAACCTTAAGAATTCTGTCGGAAAGTATTTTGATTTGAGTCGATTTAGGAAAACTATTGATTTGCGTTTGACGAAAACGTAAACTTGGACATCCCATATCTTCTATTCTTCTATTTCTTTTTATTATAATTGCCAGAACTCTTTTTGATATGTAAAACGGAGAAAAGGACAAAACTCTGTCAATTATATCGAATTTCTGAAAATGTACTAGACTTCAGAGAAATTATACTGCGCGATGTTACAACGGAAAGATGAAGCATATCCTTGAGGACGGCAATCGCGATATATTCGGTTGCATGGCCATTTCAAGTTTATTACACACCGTAATGCACTCTCAGATAGCGAGCATGCCATTGAAGCATCAGTACGTAGGTTCGTGCGCACGCTTCGCGTACACTTATGTGTCTGCTCCTATCTATGATTCCTATTTGACGACGCTGCAATAGCGTAGGACATAATTATTAAATAATCGTTAACCGAAATTTT
>NW_012026852.1:1458623-1612727 GCF_000956235.1 Wasmannia auropunctata | reverse complement strand
TGAATTTGCGTTTGCTCGATTATCTCTTGGAAAGATATCACGTCCACTATTTTCGTTATAATAATTTCATACTGTATTGATCCGGCAGGATTTAAAGGGACTCTATATTGATTGTACCAATGAATGAAACATGACATTACTGGAAGATATATGACACATGACACAGATTTGAATATCATTGAATCATTTTTACTATTCTTTCCATTATAACTTTGTGTGATATTTCACTATATATTATATTTCTATACACTATATATGATATTTCATTATATATTATTATATAATGAAATTCATTATATATTATTATATAATGAAATTCTGTAAGATCATACGTGCTGTGAATTATGCTAATTATTAATGAAAACAATTTTTCACATTTGTTTCCAAATTTTAAATGGCTAAAATAGAGGATGCTTTTAAGTTATCATACATTTTTAATTGATAAATTCTCTAAATTAATTTTGATTTAGCTTTTGAAAAGAATTTTGAGATATCTATTTATAAGATTGGAATAATTATTATTACATTATTTTATAATCTATTTTCACATTTGATAAACGGCAAAATTGTATTAGTTCAAGCAGAACTTCGCCTATTATAATAATAAAGATATCTAAAAGTAGCTATTAAAAACTGAGATTCATCAATTGTATTTGTGATTTTAGCATTCCCGTTCGCTGCAGGCATCCGGGCTGGTTACCCAGCAGTTCTTCCCGGACAATACGGGTGAGTCTACATTTATGTATTTTTATGTATTTTTATGTATTTTGTCGAGGGATATTAAGAACGTACATATAACGTAACTGTAGCTAGATCAAAGTAGCCTAAGTCGGGAAGAGAGTCCTCGTGATTTTTTTTATTTTATCAATGTACATTGATAAAATATAAAAAAATTATTGTTATATATTTACGCGGATAAATTTTAATAATTAATCGCGAATTTTAAGATGACACTTTTCAAGCGCTGAGAATTCTAGATGTTGTCTTTGCCAGCTTGAAGAAAATTGAAAGTATATTTTATGAATATTACCTGAGAAAGTAAATTGCAGAATTAAACGAAATTGTTGTGTTTGTGAAAAGTGGATTCGATATGTCGCGCAAACACGTCTGACAAACATTCCCCGCGTCTTTCTTCTCGCGCGTTTGGCTTTCGCCGTGAGAGCTCCCGAGCTCTACGACACAAATCGCTTTTCTATTGTCTACATTAATGATTATTTTCACCTGAGGATCGACATCCGCCACGTAATTATAATCTGCCTGGATCTCTCATTAGCCCTCCCCCTCCCCCTCTCCCTCGAGAAGGGTTATTGTCAAGTGGCGAAGCGGTATATAATTAATCCGTCTATTTTACTTTATAATGGTTTCCGTTCAAGTAACTAGGTTGATAATTTTTCATCGACGTTTATCTTTGATCATTTGTACGACAATGCAAGCCGTTTGAGAATCCTGTTCGGTGATCTTGCTCTATTTTCAGAGCCCTGTTATTTTCATTGTTTCTTTTACCGAAACAATGAAAGGTGTTCGAATAAGCGCTTTGAAAGTACCTGCTGATAACAGTTATTTTAACGGCAGGTGTAATCTTGTCTTTCGATTTGCCTTTTTGTAGACGTACTCTGTTGAAATTTTTGAAAATAAAGTACAGTAAAATAATATTTTATATTTCTAATGATAAAAAAAAATAGGCACTGAAAAATATATGTATAATTACAAAATTTTGACGACATAATTTATCACTTCGATGAAGCAAAATTAAATCGACATCGCCGATGTATGCGTAAGACAGAGAAAGCTTTCTTTGTTCATTTATATTTTAACTATAATGAATCAGAAACCTGCACTCCAAATCTATGGTTTGCCTTGTCTTCATCGACAACGAGCATATTAGGATCATAGCGACGGTACGTGATGATAGAGCGCCGCGAAAACGGAACGCGAGAGGAAATGGAAGAAAGGGGGCAAAAAAAAAGAGGGAGGAGGAGGAGGAGGAGGCGGCGGCGGAGGGAGGCTGTTGGCATTCCAACAAGATGAGAGGCGATTCCACCCAGCGAAACATCGTCTGCGAGTTAGGCTTCTCCATCCGTTCAGCTGGAATGCAACCAAAAATAGATCGAGTCTGGGCGCCATTTTGCAGCCGACAGTTTTGCCGGCGTTTTCGCCCTCCGCTGCACCGCCGCGTCGCTCGGGAGAGAATCATCTGGCTTGAATTTGTCAATTTTTGGTGAAAACCGCGTATTAAACACCGCAATGTGTACAGTTACCGGCGCCGCGTGTTGCTCGACCCAATTATATAGGAGATACGCAACCTCAAGATTTTTATATACGTTAATCACGATCCCGATATACGGTATTCGCGTCGCGTCGCGCCGTCGTATCGTGGGTGGGTGTAGGTAACACGCGCGGAGCGCGCCGAATCCTGAAATTTTATGCGGCCCTATACGCGCCTGAGGATCTCACATCTCCGCGTGACAATGCGATTCCCCGCCGCACAATGCGTTGTAGCGCCGGCGCTACGCGTTGCATACAAATCGCCCCGTTTAGTGACTCACGGCGACGGTCTCTCCGTGAATCTCCTCCGAAGCGACTAACGGCGTCGCCTTTGCCGGGGTTATTATCCCTTCTACCCACTCCGACGGAGTAGCAGCTGCATATATGAACCGTGACGGCGCGATTAGTGCCGCATATTTTCTAAATGCAATTTTCACTTCTACACGGCGTAGCGACTCTGTAAAAAAATAGGTGAATTAGAATCAATTATAATAGGAATTTATCCCGCGCAGTTAGAAATTCCTGCCTGCCTTGATATTTTTCGACCTAGGCTTGATCATTATTTTCGCAAGACGGAGGGGAGAGGAAGGGAATTCGAGTCCTTTCGCAAGGTAATCCAATCTCTGCGTGCGTTCAGATAATTAACATTTTTTACGTTCGTTATATACTTTAACGACAGCTGGAACATATTTTTTTGCATATTTTTCACGTGAGACACGACCGAGAGGCAATTCGCGGCGTCGCGTTGCAAGCGTGTGCGGGAAACGACGGCGATATAATGCATTATGGCGCACCTCGCGTGCACTCGAAGCGCACACGCGCGTGTCATAACGCGGATCCGAAAATAAGCCGCCGGCTTTTACGAATAGTTCATACCACCGCCATTCATGAGCCCGCCGCCGCCGGCGACGGTAGCGGCTTGTACGCACGACGGAGCATCGCGAGGAGAGCACCAAAAAGTGCCGGTGGCATTAAGCGTGTTCACGACGGAGGGACGGAGAGACGCGTTGGTCACGCCTCGCGGATGCATCTGCCGCGAAAGACAGGAAAGAGACGGAGAAATAAAACCGCGACGGCTCGCAGGAGGATTCGGGCGGGGAAGGGGGAAGCGCGACGGAAACGAAACGAACGTGGCGCGCCGCGGCCGCGCGGTTCTTATGGTTCCCCGGCGAATTAAAAAGCAAATGCAAATAGCGCTGCGATATCTGGAGCGTGAAACAAGAGGGACAAATCACCGTCGTTATCTATGCCTCTCGGGGGAGGTGGATTTGAATTCTATTCGGCAGTTTGAATCGCAAAAATCTCCGTGATTCGCGAAGTGCTCTTGCGTAATGAATAATGTCGTTGAATGAGCCGTCGTCGTTCGACAATTTCGGGGGAAAAAAAATTCGTCGTATCGATTCGCGAGTCGCGAATCCTTGACGTTCTCGCGTCGCCGGAAACGATCAATTGATCTTCCACCTGAGCGGCGTCCAGATGACTCATCTCTCTCGATCGTCCCGTCGTGTCGCGTCGCGTCGCGTCGCCGCGGGATCATTGCGCGGATGTACACACGCTAATCAGAGCGTGCGATTAGAGAGACTGCGCTCTACACAATTGCCGGCGTTGTGCTGCGCTCGGCACGGTCTTCTTTCTTTCGGGCCGGATCTCAAAGCGTGCGTTTCGCTACCGGAACTCTCCTAGGCGCACACCAGGTCGAATTATTCTTGTAGCGCGCGCGTTGCAGTCGCGCAACGCTTCTTTTACGGGTTTACTGAGAAGTTACTTACCCGAAAAAAATTAATTTTTCTTTAGCCGCGCGGCACAATAAGTAAGCCCCTGCAGACACGAAATTCGAGACGCCAGGGTGTTCATACCCGCAATACTATTCTTTATTATTTAGCGCTGTGGCATTTCTGTACCTCACTTATAAGAAAATGCGACGGACATTGAATGAACGCAGATAGTTAGATTGTAGACAGTTATACAAGCATATTTTAATTTACTATGATCAAAATTTATTAGATCGTCAACTGACGTAGTAAATTAAAATTGCCCTATCGATCATATTTATTTGAACGTATAACGGGGCTGCTTGAGTAAACTTCCGGCTATCGAACCAGCGCGCACTGGTACCCGCATTAAATTCTCCGGTCCGCCGAAATGAGTGTCTAAGACTACATTTAGAACCTAACCCGTATCTATCTGGGTCAGGAAGTCGAAGAACTCCTCACACGCTTGTGTCATCCATCTAGATACGTTCAACGGCTTCCTTTGTCGTTACCGGCGGGATAAAATCTCACGTATAACACGTTGTGACGTAATCTACTTCGGACATAAACGCGCAGCCGTAAAAATTTTCATCAATAAACAAACTTCTCTGCGTGCCGTTTCGACAAACATGTTGCAGTTAATTGTCTGATTTTATTAATTCCGAGCTAGTAATACTACTCTTTCTTTCTCTCTAAAATATAAAGTTCTATGTATAACATCGACGAAGAAAAAAGAATTTTCTCGACGTACGTTACCGTGAATCCAAGCGCAACCATTTCGAAATCTCTCTTCTAATTCTGTCTTTCCAGAGGAAAAACGAAGATTTTTTTTTGTTTCTTTACCTCAGTTAAATCCCAGTTAAACCTCATGTTTACCAGTTGATTCGTACTTTATGACCGTGACGCTGATCACATAGAGCGGAACTAGAGTAGAATGAAATATACTCTTTGGACATTTATTTCACATCAAAAAAAAAAAAACGGGGAGGATTACGAAATCGACCTTAGCGGAGGGAAACGGCGCGCCTTAATCTCAACATTTTGCGACACATGCAGATTCCGTTCACACTACGCGCACATGCACGTGCGCGTGTTTCACTTTGCACCTGCGATACACGAAGCACGAATACCGCAAACTACGCTTTGTCAAAAGACGAGAGCACTCGCGACTATCGCATAACGTCTCTGCGACGTTTCGCATCGTCGAGATTCAGAGTTGCCGCGTCGCGGGATCAGATTCTTAGCTCCGATATTCAGGTATCGCGACTGCTGGACCGTGGCCCTGCACGTGTGACATTACATACCGGGAACATTGCATGCACGTGTCGCATTCGCATAATTCGCCTTTCCGATGCATACGGGGACGATGATCTCGCGTATATATATAATACGTATCGCATGTATCACGTATATGCCAAGGATCTGTTTTACATACAAGACTTCTTCCGAGAAAAAAAGTTGCAGGTTTTCGATCGCACGTCGTTTTTGCGAATAAAAATTTTTTCGGCGAAAAATGCGAGCGATATGCAAAGATGCGTATCCCCCTTTCCTGCTGCTTTTCTCCGTGCGTCGTTTAGTTCGTGAGAGCAGAAAGCGCGCAAAGGTCGGAAGGCAATTGCTCATGTGTATGTATATGCGCGCGCGCGCGCGTGATGTGTGTGTGTATGTGTGTGTATCCATAATCGCTAAATTCGGTGTCCACGAAAGCGTCAAGCTGTTTACGAGAAGACAAGACTGCATCGAGAAATCGCTCGCGGCGCGCCGACGACAGCGACCGTCCGAATAATCGGAGGCACTCTCCTTGATCCGATTCCCAACAACGTCCCGTACAAGACCTTCTACATTTGCATGCGCTCTTACTTTCACGAGGCGACTCGCTCGTAACTACGACTCGGCTGTTTATTGGAAATAAATGGACATTTGTTTCCATTTATTGCTTGGAGTACGTGGACATTTAAAGGAGATAAGATGTTAAATCGAAAAGGAAAACGATCGATTGGATTAAGCTTATTAGGCTGTTTAACAACTCTCCCGACACGATTCGATGTTTTGCTGATGATTGGAAAAAAAAACTTTTGACGTATTTGAAGTACCAGTTTATGTGCTAAAATTATGTTGTTTTTATTTACAATTCTATTAGGTTTCGACAGATTAAAATGCTATACATGCATATCAGCGTAGCCCGTAAAGTGGTCACGCAGTCGGACTCGGTTCACCCTCGTTACTCGTTTAATTATCGATTGCGCAATACGATGGTCCCCGTGTCGCGGGGACACGTCAGATTACTTATATTTTACGACGGTCCGCGCGGTGACTCAGCTTAGGTAGAAAATCAGACGGCACGCAGAAAGACGGAGAGTGCACGCAGACCTCGTGTGCGCGGGCTCGCATATTGAATCGCTGAGGAAGAGGGCGTACGTTAAACAGACCTTAATTGACGCACGGCGTGCACTTAATTAAGGGATACGCGGCACGCGATGATAATTGCGACGAACTGTGTCAATACCTAGCCGCCGTGGGGTACAAGGGGGTGGCGTGCGTTCGATAAATTAATGAAGGCAATTATTAGATTAACGACATCCCGTCCGGCGGTCGCGTCGATGTACGCAATTAGGATGCTCGACCGAATGCTCGACCCTTCTTCTCGCCGGCGCATGCTAGTTAAACCGAGCTGCGGTCGACAAAAACCGGAGAGTGATTACGATTTTTTTTAGAATTAAGAATTAATGATTTCGCAAAGAGCACGTAAAAAGTACGAGACGAAAGAGAGAACTTGCATCTCGTATTGCGCGCGATTTATAATTTGACAATTTTCCATATAGCACTTGACTAAAAGAAATAAAACCTTTAAGCGACGTCTGCAAAAAGACTTAAGACTTAAGATTTAAGAAAATTGATCACAATCGATTATTCTTTTCACGTGGGATGAATAATCGACTATGATTAGTCAATTTTTTTAAATCTTAAGTCTTAAGTCTTATTGTTAAACAGTAAGAGGTTATTTCGAAAAATTGTTTAAATCTTCAAACATGTATGATTCAAGGCAGTCAATTTAATATTTTTGTCAAGGGCAAATTTATTTCGAGCTGATCGTGAATCTATGTAGAAAAGGGAAATACGAGATACGGCGTTCGTGTATCACCGTGTGTGCTTCCAAACGCGAGCGCGAGCACGGCAGAATTTTCCGACGGGATAAACCTCGACGTGATATTGTGAAATAAGAGGGCTCATGTAAAGCGCCTTGAAATCCATAGAATCGATGTGCAGACGCGGCGCGAAGGAGAGGCGTAGCGCGAGTTATTCCGACGGTATGCCGAACGCGCTAACGGGCGGATAAAGGGAGCAAAAAAGGGGTATGAATCTCGGGGTCGCGGCCGAGACTTTCGACGATGAAGAAGACCGTAGGGGAAGGAGATGCTCTCAAGGCCGTGTTAGAGACGGAAATAGATTGCTCTTTTACAACTTTTTTCGCAATGCGTGTCTTCTCTTCGTGTGTGCATATTGCTCGCCGAGAGTAAATGGAAACATCGCGGGATGTTTTATGGGAAAAAATACCGAGGTAGAATCCGGCGACTCGGATCAAAAGTCGTCGCTACTTTTACCGGCATTCCTATTACATGTGCATTTATGCCGCAATTATTGCAGTCTTTGAAAAAAATAATTCTCAGTGCGGTCTGAGTTATAATTTTATTGTATCGACTGTCTCTCCCACTCGGATTTAATTGCCGGTCGCGCATGAAAGTGAAAGATTATTGCCATTGTTGCAGTGGGACTCGCAATGAATTGCCAGTTTCCAGACGTCTTTATGGGCCCATCAATGCTAATAACACTGTAATTGAATAGAAAAGTATCCCGTCTATTACGGAGTTTCCGTCTTTAATAAATATTTTAATATGAAATTTCTTAAGACTGGCTTCCCGTTAAATTGCGCTACGCGGACTGCGAAATATGTAAAATATATTTTATATTTTCTAATATTATATTAAAATATAAAATTTTAATCTATTTTAATACTATATATCAGAATAAAATATAAAATATATTTTAATATTATATATTATATGTCGGAATATAGAATATATTCTACATATTCTATAATAAAAAAAAATCTTTCATTAAAATTAAGTAATATAACTGTGAATGAGCAATCGTTGCAATTTACTTATCTCGAAGTTTCGCCTGCGAAACTCGCGTCGTGCAAGAAATCCCCAACAGAATTCGCAACGAATGTCGGAAGCGTTTGATTAGCACTTTACTCATTATCGAGTGGCATATAGACAAGCGCCGGTGATGGCAAACAGGAGAGGTCGCCTACTTGCCCAGCACTCTGGAATAATGATCGTCCCCCGTGAGGACGCTGGCGACGGCAGGCGAATTATTATATGCACGACGACGATGAGAACGCGCGGCTCCGCGAGCCGGCTTATTACAAAACGCGCCGTTACGTGCGTACACGCAGAAATTATAGGTGAGTTCGCGCGCGACTGTCCGCTGCATTGCGCTCGCGCACGTCGCGGCTTTCACTCGGACACACATTCGAGACGGTTGCTGGGAAAATTCTCGTGTATGATGCCCCTGACCGGAACCCCGAAACCCTCTCTCTCTCCGAACCTCTCGCTCTTATCACCTCGCCGTCGCGATCACTACGTTTCGTCGAGATCTTACGTAATACCGCGGGCTTAACGAAGCAATAGGAAATAATAAATAGACAAAGAGCAGAACTTTGAGAGACAGAATGACGTGATTTTGATTTATTTGCGAAGAAGAACACGTAGGAGTTCGGAGTCCCTGATGATTTATAGTCCATCCAGGAAGCCTGGATTAACTACCTAGTAGGTAATTTTACGGCTCGCGTCTATTTTGACGACTGTTAGAGTTCAACAACACGATGAGTATCTCCTTCCTCGCCTTCCCGTCCGCACGAAAAAACTTCCTCGGCGGTGGCACTCATTAGTCTCAGAATATTAGTTATATGATGAGTTCACGGTTGCCAGCTTTCGCGAGCCGACATCTCTCCGCTGCATCTCGCTGCAAAGTTTCTTTTATATATATATATATATATATATATATATATATGTTTATCTGAACGCGCGAGGTCACGCGGCAATTAGGCACACTGACCATCGGTTATGGCAATTGATCTTGATGGCCATGGAGAATCCGCGAGTGCTCGTAAAAATTAAGGAATCTGGTGACTCACGCCGTTTTTACCTTCGTTTCTTGCGCCGTGAAGTGCCTGTGAACCGCCGTCTCTCCGCTTGCGAGAGAGCTGACTTATTTGAACGTGGAGAACGATTCAATTCAATCGTCCGATCTTGATCGACCGATTCGTGGTAGTCGCCTCTTTATTGGCTGTAAAGCGGCTGTAATTTTAACACGCTCTGTTCTATATTCCGATAGTCGAATGATAGGTCAGCAATTCTCGAGCAGAGTCGTATGAATTTTTCATAGCAAACTACATACATTTACATTTCGTATTCTCGTACTTGAATAATGGAGTTTTAGCGTGGCAAAGAGCGTGGGGAATAAAAATTCGCAAGAGCGAGATTGATCAAACTCAACATCATTTAGGAATTTGTATTTATGTATTGTGATTGTTTATGTATATATTATGACTCAACCGCTTCTTGACTTTTTAACTACTTCCTTGAGGTTCAGAGGGTACAGAAAAGAATAAAAGAATGCGGCAGAGAGTCATTGCAGAAGTGTCATGGGGCGTAATTATGGTGATGCAAATTGAATGTCAACGTTACGTTATATATCATGACTTCCTCGACAGTCATGGTGGTTTGGCATTTAAAGATTCTTCCCCTCATTATCGCGCCGGCCGGCCGCTCGTTATTGCGAAAACAAAGAAAGTATAGTACGAGCCGCGAAGGAGAGCCGCGCTTCGATCCTCGAGATAGAAAAGTGAAATGATCCAGGCAGCCCTTAGGCACATCTCGCGATATCTCACCCCATAATCGGGAACCAGATGATTGTTGACTTTTTGACCCAATAAATGTAGGAAACAGGCGAAGTTTCTATTTTAATGTTTCCACATTTCTTTTATATTTTAAGATATCTATTTTAAGATATCCATTAATATCTATTAATACATTAGTTTGACTTTTATGTCATGAATTTATGTTGTTAGTATTAAAGCGCGGGAATATGAAAAATAATAAAATAATAAAAAAATTTTAAATATAGTAAAAATATAATAATAAAAAGTAGCAATATTAAATATATATATATAATTTTTTAAAACTGAATTTAATTGCATAAATATAAATTATAATTTTGCAACTTCTGAAGAAGTCAGAAATGCCGTAATGCATGTAAGATTTCTCTTCTATTTTATGTTCCTATTTTTCTCGGTTATAAACGCATATGTGCAATAAATTAACATTACGCTACGTGATAAATTCGTGTGATCTTTATACATATACGCTGAGCAGCGCTCGTAAACGTTGCCAACAAAAGAGACAAAGAGATAGGGATGTCGGAATGTGCGCACGCTGGAATGTACGCGGTTAATGCATGTTGTACGTGCTCGGGAAGGTGCGTATTTCGTGGATAGAGGCAACCGGAAGAGGCTGAGGGCACCCGAGTGGAACGCGGCCCGACGGTGCAGAGAGGAGTAATGACACTGTGGTGTAAGTAATCGTCAAATAAGGGCCTTCCTAAGCAGGAACGTAGTTAATAAATTGACTAATGCAGCACTATATTTATAACTTTAGTGATACATTTAGTTATATATTTAATATATATACATATATATATGTGTATATATATATACCTTTATTAGATTATCCCGTATTAGTTTTAATTTAAAATTGATTCAAAATAAGAATTACTTCACTCCTATCCCGCAATCATCAATTAAAAAAACAGCAGTTTTGTGTTAACTCGACAACGGTTAACTGGAAACAACAGATTAGCCAGACATCGACCGGATTGTCCGTCGAGTTCACGGCATTTTTCAAATGGACGAGAGAGAGAGAACTAGAGAAACGCTCGCTACGATCTACGGACTAGATTGCGCGGATCATTGAACTGCACTTTATGACCGCGTAATGTACAATCTGAACGAAAGTGACGTAACGCCAAATCGCTTTGTCCGTGTAACTGATCCCTCGCGAATTCCGAGAATGGATCCATCATGTTCACGTAATATCTTACGACGCCAAAAATGCCTGGTATCACGCGCGAACGTATATACAGTCTTGGCCAAAAATATGAGGCGCCTATATTTTTTTAACTTATCCGCAATTCTTTTACCTGTAGTTTATTGGATACATTATGCACAAGTTTAAAGGGTTCTTGAAACAAAGGAATTCACAGCAAATATCACAAATCAATTTTCAAGCTAAAACATTTAATAATGATCAATAAGATACTTAATATTTTTGGCCAAGGCTATATATATGCATTTGTGACCATTCTAGGAAATTTAATTTGCATATTTAGACCAGGCAAATATCGTGGCAAAAGACGCACGAGTCGCAGATGATCTCTTGCTGCCGGCTTCTATTGTATCGGTAGGAAGAGACATATTCTACGAAAGCGAACTCTCTGCATTGATCTGTTTTACATCGGATAAACGGATGCGATTTTTTTTCAGGCATATACTAAAATGAATATTCATTAAGCACCCTCATTACGGCAAATCTCGGTCTTTCTGCCCTTATCTAGATCGACGAAAGTGCTAACAATGAAGAACGCGAAACGATCTCTAAAGGATGTTCTCAATTGTAAATACGTTTTACACGCTGATAAATCTGTTTGATTTTCTCATCAGCCGACACATTTATCGCGTACACATCGTAACACATGTTGCGAACACATTAAACAGACTAATATCGACTTATAACAACCTTAATTTGCGCCGAGTAATTTACCCTCTTTCGCACTATAATATTGCGCGCGAAGATTTTCTATTGGAAAATATGAACCGTACGCCTCAATAAAAAAGCTAATTCTTGTACAGCTATTTATCAGGCATGCGTTTGAAAAAGCCCCCTATGTTTTAGATATCGATCACTCGTCTAATAATATCGCTGCTCTTATTCCCCCCTAGCGCGTACTCTCAATTATCGTTTAATGATTTTACGGGTTTACGAGAGTTATAAGATGCCCCCGTACTTCCCGTACGTATTTAAAGGAAATTCATCAGACGTTTAGCGAATCGTTAAAAGGATCAATGGCGCTAATTTCAAACGGCACGATCGATCTTCCCCAATTCTCAAGCGCGTGGCAAAAAGAACGTAAAAATTATTAAATAAAAGTCGATATTTTCCTGAAGACGCGATTGATGATCTTCCCGAATTTCCACATCGAACCGCTATTTTCACACGCATCTTCCGGACCGTTCAATGAAAATGTTTTTGTTGGCCGAAGACTCGCTTTCGCATACCGACCCAAAACGCATCGACAGTAATTGCAAATCGCGGCTGCTTATCATCGTGTCCCTCTTCGCCACATGTGTGGACTTCACGTGGATCATCTTTATTATTATTGCAGCATGCAATCATACGCGGTTATACGGCGAACGGAAGAGCGTGCACGGTGCACCAGGCAAAGGGAGGAGAAGGAAGAGGAGGTGCAGGAGGGAGGGGGGGAAAGGAGGCAAGCCCGCGCCCGACTCCGCCGCTGGATGCTGCATTCCCGAGAGTGCGCTAATGCATGGACTGGGTTATGTAAATAGCCACGATCTCCGACGAACAACGCATCGGGTTAAACGCCCGCTTGCCGTCTCCGTGATATCGAGTAACGGTGCTTCGCGGTGCGACCGCGGAAAGTGTAACTCCTCCGCACGGTACCGTCCTCCTCCGCAATCCTCCTCCTCCTCCTCCTCCTCCAGTCGTGAAATCCGACGGTAATAGCGAATGTCACGATGCGACATGAATGGAACGTGGTATTTTCATCGCGATGCCGATGACACAGGGAATTTCTAGGGCCGTCAGGTAACAGTGATTAAATTTGCGAAGCGTCATGCACGGAGTATTACGTGCCGACTTGAAGGACGTCAATGCGGCATAAAATAGAATTTCTATTGTGAAATAAACGAGGGGCAGTTGCAGTGAAGCAAGGTTAAATTCAATTTTTTTTCTTCATAAAAACGAATTAAAAAAAAATTGATTTTTCAGAATTATTATAAGCAGTATGCATCAGATGGTGCACTTCTATCACCTTTATATTTTTAAGGTAGGCTTTGATGTATACATGTATTTTGCGAATTCCTAAATTCATTCCCAACTCCATTATATTTCCACTTTGTGTTTTTACACTCTTGCTTGAGCGCATGCTATGCGATGTCAATATTTCGACACGTGATCATCGCGCGTTCCCATTGAATTCCTCCTCGCCGTTCCTAGAACGTCTCGCAAGAAGTAAGGCTTGACGCTATAAATGAAATAACACCTCGGTCTGTCCGACAGATTAATCTCTTCCTTTC
The DNA here is from genome assembly GCF_000956235.1 of Wasmannia auropunctata. NCBI lineage: Eukaryota > Metazoa > Arthropoda > Insecta > Hymenoptera > Formicidae > Wasmannia > Wasmannia auropunctata. The sequence continues at coordinate 1,599,272 of NW_012026852.1, read as the reverse complement.
TTACAAACTCCCCGCTCGCACGAATACACTTCACGTCGTAAACATCGTATATCTCTGGGGAACGCGAGCTAAACGGATATCGTTCAGAAGTTTCTTCGAAACCGCGTAGCTCTTCGTTCCTTCCCGGAGCTACGTAAAAATAGCGGCACCATTACGAATTCGAGCGAAAGGAAACTAATTGTGCTACTTTTCTGTCAAAATTGTCATCCTGTATTTAGTTCACTTAACGTATTTTACCAGCTTTTATTTTAGTAACAAAAACGTATGAAGTATTTATATACCAAGTTATTATAACTAGATTTCAACACAGCTTAAAAAATAGAATAAATCAATTTTATATTTTGTTTTTTTGTTATGGTAATTAAATCTGTAATTACTTTATACAATAATTTTTTTTTCTAAAAATATCGAAAGTTTAGTATTTCAAAATAGATCAAATATTTTACAAATAGATTCAATCTTTCGATCTTTTTAGAGAGTTCGTATAATATGGATATTACAATGGTCGCGCGGAGAGTTCGCCAAACGGAGCAAAATGTGCTTTTTATATTTTCCAAGAAAATAAAATACGGGGAAAGTTAAATGCCAAGCTCGATTTAACGATATTACACAACGTTGCAAAGATGCACATGGCATAACACGCGCGAACACGGAAGAGCATATAGGAGGCTATAAAAAAGTAGTGCTCTCTTTTATAATCGCTGCAACGACGTAGCTCTGGAACCATCGGGATGGATATTGAAAAAGGAAAAAAGTTTATCAAAGGAATCGCACGACGGTTAACGGTTGCCTTGAAATTGCCAACGAAGCGCGAGAACGGCCGGCATTGCGATTTGTCTTTTATTACGCGGTCGCGTGCAAAATGCGTCGGGACGCCACGAGACACAACGACGGTTTCGGGCTGAAAAGACGAGAGAAGCAATTAATTCTCACGCGAGCAACGGGATTCGTTTCGTTACCGTCGCGGCACTCCAATCTACTTGGCTAATTAATCGACCTCGCGTTCGCTAATTACCGTCGACCTGCACAGAGAGCTCCGCGACCTCTTTCACATTCGAGCGACAAACGAGCTGAAGGTAAGAATACAATCTGCGTCTCGAGTGCGTGTCGATGGAGAAATTGCGAGGGGAGAGAAAACGCGATCGCGACGAGTTTCGGAGTTTTGCAAGGTAAAAGTGAATTCGAGAAAAGAAGCGCCTCGAGGCGAGTCTTCTTTTCCCTTTTTTTTTCTTTTTTCAACAAAAGGAGTTGCATCGTTATCCTTTGTTGTGAACCGGTTACCGCGACGCCGATGATTTCGCAATCGACAGGAAGGGTTCTTCCGGCCCTTACGAACCTTTCTTGGCCGATCGTATCCTTATCCCGTGACTCGTAAAACGTGTGAAACCGTTGGCGGGGATCGCGGAAGGGAATCACGGGTGCGTGTCGCGCACCATGATGTATGCATTACGCAGGTGTGCAAATGGAAACAGCCAGCGGAGTTATATCCTTTAAAACGCACACCTCTCGAGGCGTAGGCAAATAACTCGTTAGTTAAGACATGCGACCTGCTCGATTGCGTTGCCGCGCGGCGATAAGAGGATTTCGAGGATGTGCGACGCAGGGTCCTCTCCAATCGTCTCGTGTTTGCGACGAGGATTTGCGCGTCACTTTAAACCCGCGTAATCGCGATTTCATATCCCGTGGCGAATCTTCGCGCTAGAGCGCTTCTGAGAAATCAACTTTATCTCGCTCTTTGAGCGCCGCGCGCATCGCGCATGATAGGACCACGGCGGTTATCTCGCGCAAACAAAGGAGGCACGCTGAGAATCGGGGAACGCGAAGGGATTGTGTCGTTTAACGGCGGACTCTCCTCGTTTCACACGGGCGGCAGGTCGTCACGGTGGGGGGCGCGGGCAGGAGGAGGTGATAATTTTCTCGTATACGACCGCGGGTGTCACGGTGCGGGATCGAAAAAGCAGGATGGTGACATCACGCGCGAACCCGGGCGACTCCGGTCACCGGCTCGGCGTGGTCGGGCAAACGCGTTGCTTGCACGGTTGCACAGACAGACACACGCGCGTGCATTCGGATAGGTCCCACTACAAAGGCCTACATGGCGGCGGTCCCTCCGACTGATAATAATTACGGGAGGGGCTGAAGCGGACTTCCGCTCGACATACACACGCTCGATCTGCGGCGGCGAACGGCCGTTCGGGCGAGCGAGTATCACCTACGGATTATTTCAGGAACGGCGCGACTTCGGCGCTTTCCGCGGACATTTATAGCGCGGACTTTTGCGGGGCGTAAAATTGAGTGACTAAATCAACACGTGCTTAACCCACAATTTCTGATATTCGAATTGGCTCGGTGCCAAGCTAACAATTGTCTTGTTTAAATAAGATGATGTAGAACGCGGCGAGTTTTTCTCGGGGTGCTTGTGGCACTTGATCACCTCAATTGAACGCCCGAGATTTCTCATCTCTTCTATTATTTCTCTATTATTTTTACTTATTAAACATTGCTTATGCGTTAATGATTATAAATATTTAAGGAGACCAAGTGCTTTACAAATTAATTTAAGGACTTCAGGAGTCTAAGTCTTAAACGAATTGCTTTGATTAAACAGAGTCGTACTACTTAAAAAGAAAATATCAATTAATTATAACATATAATTTATTTATGTATTTGTATTTTATTCGGTCGGGAATTTCATGCCACGCCATACATAAGTATAGTTATACTAGACACTTAGAGTTCACAGTAGGCCCGAAATAGATGCTCCACTCACTGTGTGAATATTCGGGTGACCGAACGGGGTACCTCGGGTCGTTGCAACTATTCCGACATTTCCGATGAGATATACGCTCGCTCCAATTTCCTATCCGTCTAACTCCACCCGCACGTTATTATACAATAATGCGACGGATAGGAAATGGTGGGAAATAAGCATGAAAAAGTATATTACGGGATTCCAGTATATTATGGGACGTAACTTCACGTTGTTTCGAACGATTAGTCACCATCCGCCCGCGGATGGCAAATCGGGGAGCGCTTAACAACGAAATAAAGACGAGCGGAAACGTGGTCTGTTACTTTCGGAATAAATAATCGCGCGTCGCTCGTACATGAAAGAGCGCTCTCTGTCGTTTCGAGCTTGTAAAACGCGCCCCATGGTCAAAGAAACACCTGGCCCTTTTCTATCGCGCGTCGCTGAAAGAAGAGAACGGAGATTCTGAGAACAAACGCGAGTCCCGAGTCATTCGAAATGCCGCAGAAATCCATTCTTCGAAGTCGTGAATTCCTGAACCCTTTAAATGAGGGATTAGGGAGAGAATTCTTTCCTCGTTCCTCGCCTAGTTTAAGCTAATAAGACAATTAAATTCAGCTAGACAATTAAATTCAGCTTCCTCTATCGGATTCCAATGATTATGGATTGGCGTAAAACTCCCCGAAATAATCGATTCGATTACGAAACGAAAAGTGCACTCTAATTCCTTTGTGCTGAAACGTATCTCCATGGTTAATATACCGACTCGCGCACCGCGATCTTTGAATCGTTTCGAAACGAGTAAAGTGGGTACCCTTTCAGGGATTCTAAATAAGCCGTGTGTTACGTTGACAACGTGCGTTGAATGGGATAAAGGGGTAACGTTCGCACGTCCGAGCCGGGGGGGAGGGGGAGAACGTTCCGGTGGGAAGATGCGCGCCGGGGATGAATGTGCAATAATACAGCCGACGAGGCATAAAATAAACTCACCTTTCGAAGTTTCTCCAATTCATTCGCATCCGTGGCCGGCTGTGCCGCCTGTCAAGAATAGAAAGTATCGAATTATTTGACGGCCGGCGCATTATATGTAACGTATTAAGCGAGCATTTTCAACGAGAGTAACTTGCCTCCCTACCTCCCCCCATCCCTCCCTTCTCTCCTCGCGGCTGGATACCCGCGAGCGCAATGCATCTTTCGACATTTAATCGGCCCGGCACAATAGCAGATATGCGAGCCGGCGTTATCCGGCAGAAATCCCGCATTTATTGTATTTAAATCGAGTTGCAAAACTCAGCGTGGCGCGCGCGCGGTCTAACGCTCGAAGGATTTCATTGCGCTTTGCCGCGAATTTCGTAATTAGTCGTAAAGTAGGAACGCACGCGCGCTCGAGTACCCGCCGCTTACTCTACTCGCTACTCCCGTCGTAATTCAAGCGCGTTATTAAGTCTAACGATTCCGGAACAGGTATGGGGAATAGTTTCACATCCTTATGGAGGATTAATCCACGTGGAATGTATGAGATATCTCGAGATTGCACGCGGATTCTTGAATCAATTATAAGGAGTAAATTTATCAAAAGGGCAAAACACTTTTTATTATTATCAATTTAATTAAACCGCAGATGAAATTCGTTCTTCAAACTCGTTAAAAAATCGTGTTTAAAATGGCGTTGTATTAAAAATTAAAATTCGTAAAAATAATTAGCTCTAAATCGGACAAGAGAGAGAGAGAGAGAGAGAGAGAGAGAGAGAGAGACGAATCAACAGACGAAAGGAAATACGTGCGATCCTTGTGCATTCACCTGTACAATGCGGTGCAGCCTAGCGCATTCCTTAGCGCAAAATTATTTTTATACGCTCCAGAATCTTTAGTATCGATAGAACGTTTCTTGTATCCCTCGCGTATATATAACAGGATACCACAACATCATCTCCAAGAGTGGATGATATTTCACGTGCGTAGTTACCGTTACCGCGATATTAAGAGAGAATCGCGTTGTGAAAGAAAAGACTGCAAAACAGTACAAAAGGCATTCACCTCCTTCGGCTTCGGTTGCTCCCAGAGAGCGGCGGCTCGCGCCGCGGCGGCGTCGTCGCCGCCGCCGCCGCCGCCGCCGTTCGCCGGCTTGCCGTCCGCGAAATTCAGCGAGAAGAAATTGTTGTTCCGGCCGTTGTTGTTGCGATCCTCCTCGTTCCCCCCGGTCGCGACGTTGTCGAGCAGCTCGTAATCCAGGGACTTGCAGTCGCGGCCGCTGTTGATGAAGTTTCGCGCGAACGCGCTCTTGAAGAAGCGACTCGGCGAGACCTCGCTGCCGAGCGCGAACTCCACCTTCGGGGCCTCGGTCGTCATCGTCGCCGCGCCGACGCAACTGAAGGTGGAGACCTACGATCGCACGCACCGCCGGAGCGCGCTGACGGACGCTGCGAGCCGCGGAGGTTTGTCGCTCTACGCGCGAACATTCGCGACGTGGATCATCGCCGCCGTCGCCGCCGTTGCCGCGCACGGATCCCTCGGCTCTGCGTCGACGAGAGAAAACAAAACACAACACGGTGAATTCTCCCTGGGCACTTGACAGTCGCGCGGTTTTTCTTTTTTTTTTGGTTTTTATTTTTATTTTTAAATCGCCATTCATCCACCGGGCGGTCGAACAACCGTGGGGAAGATCCGCGAACGCGTGACGCGAACGGTACGCCGGCGCGTGTTAAACTGAGCGCCAAAGTCCACGCGCAGTCCTTTTCTAGTTTCTCCTGCCTCGGTCGGCTCGGCCTGCCGCGAGCGCATGCGATCCAATCGCATGACGGCTCGAGAGGGTCCGCTCGGTGTACCGGGGTATTGTTCGCAAGAGAGAAAAACCGCTTGCTCTTCTCTCGCGCGTTTATTGGCACGAGACACAATTGATTCGAGTTTAAAAATGGGCGAGAGCATTGAAGATGTAGAGTATTGAAAATTGTATATATGAAAGAGCCAGAGAAGAAACTTCTCATTATGTAGTTATATTATGTAGTTGCGTAAATCATAAAGTTCTTTCTCGTTTCTCACCCATTTCTACATAATTGTGTCAAATGCAGTTTTCATCAATTCCTTCAGAAAAACGTTTTTTAAACTTCCAAAATTAGTAATATGTCTAGAAAAATGTAAACGTAGTGAAAATGACCAGCTGCGGAGGGGTAACAGCTGGGCTAACACCTGGACTCTTGGACCCACGTATCTATAGATTTACAAACGGCTTTCTCTTCGGAAGAATAGTTTAGAAATCATCACCGTGAATTTTATTATAATTTTTTTGCAAACAAACAACATTAATGCGACAATGATTATATTAATTCGATATTTCCGATAAACAGCTGTGTAGCATTATAAAGTAATCATGTTTCTAATTCGCAATAAAATCGCTAAACTAGGTAATATAGAATTTCTTGAGGTTGTAAGATTAAAGATTAGTTGAATTAGAATAGAGTAGAAAATGCAGAAGAATACAGGAATAATAAAACTACTTTATTACTATAGTTATAGGAACAGTTTCTTATTATTATTAATGAACATTTAATAATTATTAACAAATGTACATTGTTTTTAGGACACTTACCATTAGAATTAAAACGAATTAGAACAAAACAACATAAAATAATTGTCAATGTTTTTCCGTTGTATTAGACTGATTTAAATCCCCGAGTTTGGTACTCAATATCTCTGAAATGCGAATGGGTGATTGAAAATCCAAAGAAATTCTCTTGGAGTTTTTTAACACGAGAGGAGATAGCTCGGACGCTTCGCCGTAATGTTGAAGTTTCTCAAGTCGTTTCTGGATCGAGGGATTAGATGCGACATAAGTCGAGCTGTTGCCCACTCCCAATTTCGGCGTCGCCAGCGGCGACGTATAGTCGACCAATTTTTTGTCGGCGCTTGACGTGGAACTGTATATTTTAATCGGAGTATTTTTACCCGTCGTGTAACGCGTAGGCGTCGATTTTTTTTGTAATTCCACGTTAAGCTGGAGAGTACAGCTTTCAACATCCTTAATTGGATCCTTAAAAATCAAGTTTAACACATTTAAATCAAATTAAAAATAAATTAATTAAATTAAATAATAAAATCAATATAATTGAATTAATTAAACAAAAAATTTTGCAAAGTACATGTTGCAAAAAAATTAGATCATTTGTAATTTATAAAAACTATAATTAAAAAATGATTAAATCAAAATTACAAATCGTATAAAATACATAACGAAAAAAGGAGATGATATAGTGTACCGTAATCAGTTTTTTCAGATTTTCGAAGGATTCGTATAAATGATTTCGGCGAGGATTGCGCGTAAAAGTACTTCTGTCCGTGCAATACGCCGCTGGGACGTTCCACGAAGTTGCCCTTCGCCATTCTAAATTACTGCAAGCTACGATAGATCCAACAGTAAGAATCTCTGCGTATCCATAACTGGCTATTCCTTGCCAAAATAGTATCGAGAGGTACGAAAAGTCGCTCAAATTCGCTTCACGATATGCCAAATGTATAACCTCGAAGTCTTTCATACCCTACAATGTTTCCATATGGAGCATATTGAAAATTGTAGATACAAAATCCCATAAAATTTCGAAAGATCTCTATTGCTTCATATCACAATCTTGAAAAATGAGAAAAACTATATCTCATCTATATCTTATTTTATTATATTTTTTTTTATATTTCGCAAATTATTATTATTTTTTTTAAATTATCTTAGAAACTCTAGAAAATATGACAGCACTTACGTAAGGGGCAGGACCGACCGAACAGACGAGACCGACCGTATCGAACTCGCCGTAAGGTGGAGCGAACTCGGAATTCGCTATTTCGCACAGCGACGTGCACGCTCTAGCGGGATAAGACGTGTCGCGCGTCTTTCCCGGCTTAAAAATTGCAGACCGACGCGCGGTGAGTTGCAATTCGGTACCCCTGTTGAACAATTACGCTCGTAAAATCCGGCATTACGCGCCATTACTAGCCGCGCCGCGGCGCGGATACAGTTACTCCTTTTTTTTTTTTTATGTGAACACTACCTCTTTCCGGAAGCCACGATGTTGCAGAGCGAGACGCACGCGCCTTCTTTGAGAGCGTCGACGACGTCCTCGCCGGGCGACCAGACCGAGAGGACGGCGTTCGCGTTTTCATCGCACACGCGTACCTTGAGCAGCTGGGAGACCTGCCGCGGCCCCGGCAAGCTCTCGCGCAATTTCGACTGCATCCTCTGGTTGAACCGTTCCTCCTTCTGACGTAACTCTTGCAGCAATTCATCATGCCGCTTCTTAGAGATGGATTCCTATTTATAACGGTAACGAGGAGTTTTGTACGTCGACGCGCGTACCCGCGAAGGGGAAGATGCACAATTGCAAATAAGATAAATCGAATCGCGTATATATACCTCCGTGGACAGGCTCTCGTAATCCTCGCTCAATTGAATCGCCATATCATCGGTTTCGCAAGAAAGTCCTTTCCCTTGAAAGTCCTCCGCATTAGCGTAGAACGCCTCTATCTTGGACCAGCACCGCTGCTCGTACCTGCTACGCTCTTTCTCCTCGCTTCTAGCGTTTCTGACGACTAGTTCCCCGCGGGAAATAAGCATGAAAATTGAAAATCGTTAATCTCGCCGTCTGGAGGCAAGCCGAGTTAGAACTAAAAAAAATGTGCCCTTACTCGAATCCCCGGATGCGGTTTTCTCGTGATATAACATCGGATACACTCTGGCGACGACAATCGTCATTTTGCCGATTAAACCGCCGCTCGGGCAGACGTTACGTAACCTGATGGGTATCGGCCCCGAACGCGGCGCGTATCCTAATTTCGTGTCCCATCGTGCGCGCCTGGTTGAATTCGTGTGCAATTTCAGGCACACGTCAGCCGGTGCCTGGGTGACGAGAAATCAAGGAACTCTACAACTGGTTTTTCTCGCATTCGATTCCGATTAAAAAAAAAAAATCGATGCCCTACCTCGAGCGGATAGAAACCTTGGTCGCAGTTGAGTAATTCCGCGCCGGACACCATCAATTTCGTGCCCTCTCTTATTTTACCGGTCGCTACGTTCCGCATCATACCCAAATCGATACAGGCGTTCGTGCTGTACCAGCCGTCAGTTAATTCTATTCTCCATTTGGGCACTCCTACACGCGGACTCTTCCCTATCTCCATACTTACGTCATTATTCTGTAAATTAAAATTACGTGAAATAAAATACGTGTGCTAAAATTTGCTGGAGAAATGCAATGTAAAATTCAATGTGATTGACGTATATTACTTCTATTATAGATGACACGCATAGAATCATTCTCTTAGACGCAACGTCGTCCTTTTCCAAAATCCGTCTTATCGCCGGTCGTTGAGACTGATCGATCTCACGATCGTACCGATACTTTAACTGTGCCATTACGTGCGACGGTGTTAATGCCCTGAAGGTGTATAAAAAAAAAAACGTATAAAATAATTACATAATCCCTCTGGAAATCCAGACACGTCTGTCCGGCTAGTAAATCGTTTGCTAAATTGATTTCGTAAAATTATGCCAGTTTCAAGGCTTAGTTCAGCTTTTCGTGCTGCTTCCATTATATTATATATGTATACCTGGGTATCTCGGCCGAGCCGAACTTCATTCGGTCCATCGACGCCAACTTCCACACGATCCAGCGGTAGTGATTCTCGACCCAGCGCGCGGGAACGAGACTCGGCTCTACGCTCGGACTTGCGAGGAACGCGCGGAGGAGCTCCCAGACGCCGGCGCATCCGCTCTCGTCCATGATCAGACGCGCGCCGTCCTCCATCTCGATCCCGCGGACGTTACCGTGCGCCACGTCGTTCCCGTAGAAGTCGGAGCAACGGAATCTGTACGTCGCCGCGGTCGCGGCGGTGATGTCCAGGATATCCGGCGATATCCGCCGATCGACCAGCTCCTGATGGGGACGCGGCACCGGCGGCGCGCCACCGCCGATCTCCCGCAGCGACAAACGAGCGTTCGAATTGATCTGCCTGTAACGGTACAGGTGACCCGCCGACCGCTTCGAGCCCGCCGATCGCGCGCGTCTCCTCTTCGCGGTGATTATCGCCTCCTGCTCCAACGCGGCCGCCAAGCGATCCTGCAGGATCCTCGCCGACTGATCGATAAAGTCCAGCATCACCTGCGTGTCGCCGTACTCGCTCGACTCCGCGCTGTCGCCCCGCGCCCTTTCCCGCGCGGCGGCTCGCGTCGTCTCCGTGTCTAATTTATCGTCCTCGATCTTTCCGCGAGCTGCGCTTCCTTGCACAACAACGTTCTCTCGCAACGATGATGCACTCTCGTTATCTGATGCTTTTTTATCCGCTCGTGACGCGTTGTACTCGTCCCTGTGATATCCTACGCTCTTTCGCTTCCTCGGGATAGACTGTCTTCCTATCACAGGACTGCCCGCTACATCCGATTCGGTCGATTCCACCGTATCCGCTTTCGGCGAAACCAGAACGGAATCCACGACGGAAGGACTTTTCACATCCGGATCTCGGTTCTCAACGTTGTCAACGCCCGGATTATCGAAGAACAATTTTCTAGCGTGGAATTCGCCGCTGAGACGTGCCTTCTTCGTTTCGGACGCGCGAATCCTGCCCTGGGGTGTGCTCTCGTCTACATTAGCCACGCTTAGTTTGCGCTTTTGCAACGATGCGCGCTCCAAGTCAGGATTACTTTCGTCCGGACGGTCGCTGGAGAATAATTCTCGTGCTGTCAATGCAGCATTGTTCGAAACCGGTGCCCGTTGGCCGCTTGCAGCTTGCAGTCCACCGTGCGGAACTGTCGAGTCGCGCTTCTCTATCTTTTCGTCGTCGCGGCCATTATTCTTGAGAATGTCCATTTCTAAAGGATCTAATTCATCCGCGAATAACGCTTTCGCCCTGGACAACGCTTGCTCCGAGATTTTGATGGCCGTTCCGCAAGCGGTTTGAAATCCAATACTCGGAATTTTAACTTCTCGTCCGGTTTCCACTTTATCGCTGATCTTATCAGCTTTGTTTGCAACGGCGAATTCTAGTTGACCGTCCAGTCGCTCGAACGATACCTTCGCTTTCGATGTCTGTTCAGAAATATTGACGCTACCAGATTGAAATCTAATATTTTTTACTTCTAATCCTTTCGCTTCTTCACAGTGAACATTGGTTTTCTCTGCGACGACTACTTCTAACGTATCGTCCAAATCCGCAAACAATGCTTTTGCTCTGGATAAAGCCTGTTCCGAGATACCGATGGGTTTACCACGACCAGTTTGGAATCCAATTTTTAAAACTCCCGCTTCCTGTCCTTTTATTTCATTATCATCGATATGAGTTTTTTGTAGTGCGATTGGTTCTGTTGAACCGTCCAATTGTTCTGCAGATGCTCTTGCTTTAGAATTAACTTGCTCGAATGCGCCACAGGCAGTGCGGAATTTAATATTCGAAGTACTTTTATCACATTGTTCGTTATCAGAAATATCGGTTTTATTAGATGGTAGTTTAACGGTAATATCCGACTGTTTCGCGAACAATGATGTTGCTTTGGCCGGTGATTTTCCTGCGATATTAATAGATCTACCGCCAGTTGTAGAAAACAATGACAGGGCCTTATTTTTTAATGTTACAGAATTATTTTTATCGACAGACGATCTCTCGTAATATTTTATTAACGCATCGTCATCAATATTATCCGTTTCATTCGCTAATGACGCTTTCGCTCTTAACAAAGCTTCTTTCGAGATGTTAATGGGATTGCCGCTGGCAGTGGAAAGTAAAACGGGAGCTTTATTGACTTCTTCACCGGAACTTTTATTTACAAGTGGCTTTTTACAATCTGCAGTGTACGCTTCGTCATAATTTTTCGATCGTTCTGCGAGTAATTTCGTTTTGGACAGCGCAAATTCTTTCGCAATGTTGGCAGGAACGTTATTAGCGAATGAAGTGGATGGTAAATGCCTATTTTTTTCCTCGTTACAATTTCTTTTGGCGAATGACTCATAATCCTGCGCCTGCGTTTCGTCCATATCGAAGGCGTCCGCGAACAGTCTCTTCGCCTTAAGTAACGCTTGCTTTGATACATTAATCGAAGCGCCACGGGCAGTGAAGAAACCTATACTTTTCTCCTCGTCAACGCTCCTTCCTTTAATCTCAACATTCGATTCGTAATTACATCGCGTGGCAACGGTCTCCATTGTTTCCGGCTTATTAAAAGTGTCGGAACACAGCTCGTCTATCTTACTGAACGAGGCGTTGCTAAAAAACTCTTGCGTGGACGTGTTTAAACTGTCAGGTACGGCGTTCGTAAAATTTTCCGGTTTCTCATTGCCACCCTTGTCTTGACTCTTATCGAGAACCTCTGGCTCGCAATCTTTAACGTCGTTCTCGAAAGACGGTTTCGATACTGCAGCATTCGCAGTGTCGTTTAGTGCCGGGGAATCAGCACCGTCAGAAATAACAGGTGTCTCTACTTGTACAACTGCGGTAATATCTTCATTGTCAGTCACAGCCGATGGGTCTATAGATGCGGAGGATCTAAATATACGACGCTTGGAGCGCCGCCGCGTTGCTCTAGAGGAAATAACAGGGGAATCGGCGACAATTTTGTCTACGCTTTTAACATTTGAAACGTCAGGTGTACGCTGCTCGAGCCTAGGTGTTACCTCAGTCTGAAATATTAACGACAAACGGGGAAAGGTTTTATAACTCGACGGTAGACTGCGATGCGTAAAGGGTCGTCTACAATGGGAGTAATGTGGTGTAGGAAAACGTGTGTCGTAAGAAAATAACCAATATCATAATCGAATATGAGGAGAATAATCGATTATCATTGGTCAATTTCTTATAGCTTACGATTTACTTTATCATATTACTCCCATTGTAGACGGCCCTTAAGTGTAGCAAAGGCCTACGCTCCACTTTGATGCTACAAATACTTTGAAGCATTCTTTGATTGATCACAATTAGTGAAACTTTTCCTTCTGATTGGTCAATCAAATGGCTCGCAGGCATTTGTAGCATTAAGTGAACTGCGCCCAAAGTTTATGAAAAGACGTATTACTCTTCCTGCTGAGACAGTCATTGGTTTCGTTTGGGCCTGAGCTTGCGGTGTCTCCAAGTCGCTACTCCACTGTTCGTTTATCTTACTTAAGAAGGGCAACAGACTCAACGGCGTGGATGGAATCACGGCATCAGTTGACACTCTGTCATTAACAATTTTACAAGTGACTTCGCTTTATCAGATGCATTTTCAACAGGCGGCATAGGTCAGTGACTTTACTTGCTCGCAACAGAATTGCTCTTGCAATCATTACAAATATATTAGACGCTATATATATATACATATAACCTCATCGGTCATAACAAAACTTCAAAGTAACAAAATAAAAGTGTCTTACGTCGTTTTGGGACTGTCAAATAATAAAGGTGTCTCAGACCGACTTAAAATCGAGTCGTGGGAGACGTTGGATCTACGCCCAATCTCCTTCTTTTGTTCGTCATCTAAAAATTCGTGCGTGTAAAAAAAAGAGAGAAAAAGAATGCCATGCCGTAATTCGGGGACACGCGTTTTCGTTACCTGAAAACAAATCGTCGGACTCGTCGTCGACGCTGTCGGCCGCCGGTGGATCCATGGCCGAGTTAACGTCGTCCGCTCTCGTCGCGTGGCTCATATCCGCATCTCGTTTACCGGTCCACCTCGGCCTGCCATCCCTCTCGTCGTAGAGGTTGTGGCTGAACGCGCGGCGAGAGCGGCCGGTGAGAAAACGAGAGACGAATCGACAGCTAATCCGCCGTTCAGCCTCCTGCCTCGGCGACGACACACGCGCGCGGACGCACCCGCTCGATTTCCACGTGGCCGAGTACTTGCCTTTGTTTTGAATTTCCCTCATGTAACACGCGAACCTCCCGTATCGCACGACGAACTACGAAGAAAAAATACACGCCATCAGGTGACGATCCGGCAGCGGCGGCGCCGAATGCGGCGGCGAGCGAAAGTAGCCGGGCAGGCTGAATGGCAACCGCACTGCCATCTAGCGATATGTTGCTAGATTAATATGTGACAATTCGAGAATTGTCGAGAATTAGCGGAATACGAGATGAGGACGAGTGTACGGTTGACGGAATGAGCGTCTTCAGTTCTACTTTAAAGAATCACGCTAATTTGGAAATTAATACTGCATCTAGAACTACTATATTTACCTCCAGGATTTAAGCTCTGTAGTTTTACAAACAACTTGTTAAATAAGGTAACGTTAAACGTGATTCGTTCCGGCTTTGTAGGTTATAAAGCATCGTAATCGCATTTAAACAATGCAATGGAAAACAAATTATTTTCTTGACAAGCTTGATGCAGAAATGGGAATTAAAAATTGAAAACTAGTGTCTATTAAATCCGTAGACTGTTTAGTATCTAATTCTCTTTGTAAGCCATAATCTAGCAATACTCTTAGATTACCACTCATAAAAAATCGCTTATAAAATGTAAATAGATCTCTAATTGTGTAGTAGTGAACTTTTGAAAATATCGCACTGCATGTGAATTTGTTGTGTCTCGAAAAGTACAACGTATATGTTGTCTATGTTGCAAAAGGAACGCGATATTTCAGCAAGCGAAAATGCAATCGATGCAAAGCATGCAAGCCATGCAACAGGAGCAGCAGCAGCTGCAGCTGAGAATGGATCAGCTGCACACAGCGCTGGCCGCTATCAAAGTGCTCCGTTCTAATGTCGGGCAAGTGTTCGATTCTCTTGGAAATGGCCTGCGCGCGGAACACGGGGAGGAGGGTAAAGAGTCCAAGTATTTGTTCGAGTTACAGGAACTGTTGACCACCGTGAATCTTAACCTGAGGTAATTTAATACCGTTCTTGAGATTAGGTCTTGAGGCTCTATGCACAATTGTCATGAGGAACGAATTAATATTTTTGAAACGCCACAGGGACGTAGAACAGGCGGTAAATAGTTTGACTCCCCCACCTGGTCCGTTCAATTTAGCCAGCACGACCTATCTTAGCCAGGAGACCACGCAGGAAAGACAGGCGCTCTACAGTACTCTCGTTAACAGTTACAAATGGACGGACAAGATTCATGAATACAGTAACGTTGCCCAGGCCTTGCTCAGTCAAAACTCGCTAAAGAGATCTTACATGAGTTCAAGTAGAACGAAGAGGGGAAGGTATCAAACCAGCAATCATAACGTGCCTGCCACGTGAGCTATTTCGATTAATTCCTACAATGTGATATTAGATGATAATGATTAGAAAATAAAATCAGAACGTCTCGGGACAGTAGGTTTTAATGGGTTTTACAATTTATACAGACAAGTCGACTCTATGATAGCGACGTTCGACCGACTGTTTAGCGACATGACGATAACCGTGTCTCGTCCGTTTGCGTCGAATGCAGTGCTGCACATTACCCTGGGACACGTCCTGAAAGCGGTGATACCGTTTAAGGGATTGATGATCGAGCGAGTGGTGGTCAAGGGCTACGTCGAGACGATGGACCTGTGGACGGAGTCTAGGCACAAGGTCTTCCGCAAAGTGACGGAGAACGCGCACGCCGCGATGTTGCACTTCTACTCGCCTACGTTACCCGAGTTGGCGGTGCGATCGTTTATGGTAGTCGATAGTTTTATAAATAATTGCATGCACTTGCCCACCGCAAAGTAAACACTGTTAAATCCAGTTAAGCGTGATATTGTCATACGTTAGCTAAGGATTCGTTATTTTCCCATCCTTTCAGACATGGTTTCACAGTTTGAACAATTTGTTCAGCGAACCGTGCAAGCGCTGCGGCTTGTATTTGCACAGTGCGCTTCCTCCGACTTGGAGAGACTTCCGAACTTTGGAGCCGTACCATCAGGAGTGCAAACCATAAGATACCTCATGTTTTTAGATAAATAATCAATCTCTGCAGACTGCAGGTACTTCATCGATGGTGTTGCAATAACAAACCGTAATGATATTTGATACCTATATTTATTTGGAATGTATTTAGTTGGAATATTGTGTATATAATGAAATGATAAAATTGTGATTAAAATACTCTTTTTTTTTATCTATCTCAATACATGGCACGCTCATTGATCTCGCGCGTAAATGTTGTTCATTGAGGGATGGTGACGAGGCAAAGTAAAACATTTTCACAGAGAATGTAAGGGCTTTTATAAAAAGAATTCAATTACATAACACTTAATAAATGCAAGTCGCACAGAACATCGCGCGTTCTATGAGAGAGAAATTGCAAAGTATATCAGAGACGGTACATTAATCCGAAACAACCGTACGTGGTCGTATCACGCGGCACTGCCGATCGTGCTCGAGGATAGGAAAGCTGATTAAATGTACGACTAAGATTCTCGTTTATAGACCTGTTAATAGTGACGCTTTTGAATTCCCACAACGAACTTATAATATTTTACACAGTAAAAATAGACGCCCCCTTTTTTTCCCGTTGCAGAAGCAGATACGACGAAAGGAAAAGTAATAATCGAACTTGATTATCGTTCAGCGGAGAGAGAATTGATGTTAGTGCTAACTTTTTTTAATATCCGTAATATACAAATGAGCGGGCGCGTAAACGTTTTTTTTTTCTTTTTCCTTGAAGTAGCTCTGCGATCAATTTTTCTTTTTTTATTCCTTGTTTACCTATGTCCTACGTATGTATACCACTCTTAGTGTCGTTTATATGCTATTTAGTTTTACATAATGCTAATTAAGTATCATATGTAAATATAATTACGTTATAATATACTTTTCACATAACTGTACACATTCACATCTTGGAATATTTCCGGCGCTCTTCCTAAGGGGCGCAGTCGTTTGAATGGCAGTGAACTTATTTTACAAATCGTTATTGTAATCACTTATTTTTCTGGACTGTTCGAAATTTCACCCTTTTTTCTTTTCCTCTCTTTTTTTGTTGTTGCTTTCCTCGAAGGCTAAATGTCGTAATTACTCGATTGAGTTTTTTTTTTTCTTTTAAATATTGTGTCATTGACTCGAAACCACTGGAATGCGATCATTGCTTATCTTCTTATCAAAGTCGTGGATGAGTGCGAAATACATTATTAGGTCTTCCGCGTTTAAAAAGTAGTCGTCTTTATAAGTATTATGCGTATATGTATATATGTATACGTTATTACAATCCTTTTAGAAACGAATTATTTGTTTATAGTAATTATACGTGGGTCCATTACAGACAAGTGAATTCTTTTAATTCTCCTTTTTTTTCGCGTAAGGACTAAGAAGGGCCTTTCCGCCGAGACGTTCTCTCTCGAGACGAGAGTAACGCAGCTGTTGAGTATATAGGTACGCGCGAACGGAAAGCGCCTTTCGTAACTCTCTTACAAAGTCTCGCGTTAACTTTTATATATATATATATACGGCACACTGCATCTCGAGGGTAAAAATTGCCGCGCGTGTAAATGATATATCGTTTTTCTTTTGGTGCCAATGGTGATCTGTCTTTTTGTGAACACATATCGCAGCATGCCTTTTCTCCGGTTGAGGTTGTTGGTGATCGAAAGAAGGTCGTCGCAACGCAGATGTGTGATGTGGGTCGATCGGACAGTTTTCACGGCTACGATTAATACCGAACGCGAAATTTGTTTTTATCGTTCAGCGACTAATAACGCAAAAGGATTCTCGCGTCGGGAATTCGAGGACCTTCGAGACTCAACTCGACCGGTTCGAGCCAAATTAAATCGCACGTCTCTCGGGTATCGCGTTTTCGGTATATAAAGCTTGCGATGATTTTCGAAATGGAGATATAACAACGGCGATATACATATTCGCGGTTCACGATGTAATTATCAGCCAACGCAGAGGTGTGTATGTGTATGTGTGTGAGAGAGAGAGAGGGAGAGAGAGAGAGAGTTTTTATTCGCCTGTCTCGCGGTGAAGTTTCCAATTATATTAATTAGCGCGTTTACGCCGTGCTACTATCGCCTAGTAGCTATATATAGTTTCTATATATATATATATATTTATATACGCCTCTAGCCTAGCTTTATCGATAATTAATATAGTATTCTGAATTCTCTGATAATACTCGTAATGCAAGGAGATCTACTTTATCATATCTTTTTTTTTTTCAGTTCAATAACAGCTTTATTGCCTTTCTCACTGATTCTGTATGTTTTGGACAGCTTATAATTAAAAACTTCTTTTTTTTTTCCTTTGGTTGCTCGTTCGAATGATATCATACGACGCGTTTTGCACGTCTGGATCTTGCTTTTCCCATTCGATCTCTCTATCCTAAATATTATATTGCGTTTTACGTCGCGACATTTCGAAACGGCGTATCGATTCAACCGCAAGTTGTACTGACTCTGAAAGGAATCATCGGAGATTTGAAATTCCGTAGAATTGAAATTTTGATCATCGAAATCAAGGATCAAGCTTAAGTCTCTTTGGCTCTCTTTTTTTACTCCTTTTCAACATTTGTATTATTTGTAGGCGCGATTAGAATGAATAATCTTATTTGTCCTTTTTATAAAACAAAACCTAATGACCGATACGAAGAAGAAATTCTCACGAATCCTGACAATTTTGTTCGAAGAATTAAATTATCTAACTCTGTGAGAGAGAAGAGAATTAAAAGAAATAGAATGAAACGAGAAAGGGATTTTTTAATCAGTCTCTGATTTCGATGACTCGTGACCCGCAAGATAAAATAGCCATCGGGTTTCTTTCGATTTTTGCAAGGTAGTTCGATACAGGCTAACGCGAGAAATCTATTTATCATTGTTATTAATTCGAATAATTGGATCCATTCGTCATATCGATAGTTGAGAAGCGGCGGGATAAATCATCTCTCGCAGATCTACACCTGAGAGGAGTCTACGGATCTACGGAATGTTTTTTCGTTCCGCGCTGAGTTCTCGTATTGAAAAAAAAAAACGACAGAAGCTACATGCGGGATGTGATCTCGCCGCCGATTTCGTTGGGTCTTGCTTTCGCGAAAGAAAGAGAGAGTTTTCACGATGCTCGATCGACGTCGGTATCTCCATCGTGATGTTTCTTTCTCTCTCTCTTTTTTTTTAAGGATCTAGAACGGCTCCGAGTCGGTGGAGATATACGTCCGTCCTCGTTTCGTCATTCGTCGATAATGCCTACTTTTAGCGGGAAAAACAAAGTATACGCTATATATCCGGTTATACAGGATTATCATACACCTTTTGCTGTGTGGTTCAGCGACGTCTCTCGAGTTTTACGGTAGAAGTATACAAGTATATACACACGTATGTACAGCATGTAGGGAGGGAGGGATCGTCGTCGTCCCTCGGAGAGTGTCCCGAAATATCGAATCGCCTGCACTTTCATTAAAAAGGGAGGGGAAGGAGAAGAAAGAAAGATCAATGACGGAGTAAGAAAAGGCATGCCTCTGCGCAGACTTGGCTGCTGTTATTGATTTTCCCCGATTCGGCCGAGGAGGTGTCGATTCCCGTCGCGAATGAAACGCGATCGACGATCGGCGGTGTCGATTGCGGTATCGGCAAACACGAATAATTTTCACGCAGGAATTGAGATTGAAATTTCTCGACCACAATTTTGAGGACTAAGAATTCGCAGGGCCTTAAAAAAGGGAGAGGCGAACTTTCGACGAATCTGTTTTCGCTCGCCACTGGGGAATAATAATTTCCAGATTTTTTTCATTTAACGCCGATTTCATCGATTTGAATGACTCGTCTTGATGTATCGCGGGAATATTTAGCGAGTCGCTAAGGGAATCGATCAACGCCCGCTCGGCCGAAGCGCGAAGTGTTTTTTGCTGTTTAGTGTACCCTGCGTTTCATGAGATAAAATATATATGGTTGATTGGTTCGTGATGAGTATACTGCGGTCGAGAGGCACCGTATAATGAGTCCGACGTGAAGTCGCGAACGTCGTCGAGATTGCGGCTAATCGAAAGCTAAATTCCGTGTTAGTTTCTTTTGAACATTAATTTAATGCAGTTTGGTCGACGCCCAATTTGAGATCTTCGACACGAGAGTCGCTATTTACTTCGTTCGTTAACGCGCTGTTACACACCGCGACTTGTGTATAAAGGCAAGGCTTATTCCCCTTCCCGTCTTCCGGTGATTTTTCGAACGAAAAATCGGCTCAGGCCTTCTCTCTCAAAAGGCGAACTTCCCGACAAGATGGGCAGATCAAGAGGGATCGTGGAAATTCGTTTTTCGATCCCTTTTAATTTCCCACTTACACGAAACACCCTTGAACGACGAATTTTCTATCGGTTCGACGAATCCTCTCCTTTTAAACGTTCGAATTCGACGTGGGCTCGTCATTCGCTCGTAAATTAATTGAGACTATTCCTCTCGCGGAAACGAACGAATTCGGAACACTTTCGTCTCTCCCGGCGATCGGCGGGGGAGATACATTTCGCTCTCTCGATAAATTCCGGGATCGGGAGCGCCGGGAGTGACGAAAAGAAAATATCACAGTGTCTCGAGGGCAGCTCGTAAATCTTTTTTTTTTTTCTTTTTTAAGTTATCGCGGAGTTTATGGCAGTCGCGCGCATCAGTACACCGTCGTCGTCGCGGAAGTAACAGCGCACGATCTAATAATTAATTACACAACACGGTGCGATGAATCGTACAGAGGACAGTGTGTGATACAAAAACGACACGTAGTCCCGACATGAGTCCTAGAAAATTAATGATATAAAAGTGAAGATATATATATAGATACACGTGTTCTCGCCTCTTCGCTCCGTGGACGAAGGGTGTTGCGACGACGGGGGGGAGGGGAGGCCGTGTGAATTGGCCGAAGGGACATTCTCCGACCCTTTCGCCTGGTCTGCTCGAAACGCCCCTCTCCCCCCGCGTGCGCGTCCGCCGTTTCACGTTTCCGATATCCTTCGATGGATCGCTTCGAAGTCCCCGAAGTGTGCACTCTCGCGCGCGCGCGGTGCGTGAGATCGCGCGACGCGGCAATTTCTCTCGTCTCCTTCGTAAAATCACGTCTCCCTTTTACCCTTTGCAAGCGCATACTCGTCTAGGCACAAATCACTTTCGCAACGTGTCGCGGTTTAATCTATCTCGATCGCGCGCTCGTCCCATCGTCCTCTCGCTAAACGTACGCGCGGTGTCCTCTTTCTCCGACTCGCGGAGGAAGCGACTCTTCGACTGGAAAGGATCTTCCGCTCTCTCTCACCAGGAGGATCATCTCGTCCACTTGCCGTCGTCTTTCGGCTCGCCAGGCGGCCGAGCGTCGATCTCAGCATCCCTCGGTAGCCGTACTTTTTATTTCATTCGAGACACACATTTCCATCCGAAATTTTAATTTATCGTCGCTACATAAGCACCAGTCGAGACGAAGGCTCGATCGGGGGAGGGGTAATCTCGCCACGCGCGAGGAACAAGCGCAACACACTATATTGGAATATTTTTTTGGACGACGATCCTGATAATCATCTCCCACGAAAATCATTCGAATAATTATGTTTCAATAGCTATACATCACGCGAAACGATTGAGAAGTCACGCCCGTCGATTAATATCGGAGAAAATATCGCGATGCCCCATTCACCCTAATTATAACGCTGAGGTATATATTCTCATAATATTCGTTGGTATAACATTTCCCAACGGTTTACCCCGATCGACCCCGTGTGCTCTTCGTTGAAACTAATTCAGCTCGCAGAGAGACAGACAGACAGACAGACAGAGAGACGCGATCGACCAACGAGGAAAACCACTCGGTTCCCTCGATCAACGCGTCGCCGATGCTGAGCAATCGTGTTGCCGATCCTGTGGATGCTGCACCTCGCACCTGACCACGTCGTCGTCGTCGTCGTACGAAACTCGGCGTCTCGCCTCGTTTCCGCGACTCCCTTCCCCGTCGTTCTCTTCTCAGTGCTCGTTGTACATCGCGCCGCTCGCCGCCGTCGTCGTCGTCGTCTCGAAGCCCTCGCCGGTCGCGGTCCAGCCGAGGCTGGTCGCGCGGCGCAGGCTGTGCCGCAGGAACGCCGCGCACGCCTTGCTGCTCTCGGTGATGATCTCGTAGAGCTGCGTCTCCAGGCTGAGGCTGCTGGTGGTGAGCAGCAGCGGCAACGGTATCGGCGCGTTCATGATCACTAGGTTACCGATATTAAGAGGAGTTGTTTCCCGTTGTCAGACACCGCTGTTCGGAAAGCGTGGCGGGGGAAGCGGGGGCGGTGGTCTCTCCGGCTGAGCGGGAGCGACGGAAGAGCGCTCGGATCCAGCTGCAAACACAACTGTGGGGTGCACGTTAGTCTCACGGGTATATTACTCGCGAACTTCCTCTCCTCTATACGCGCGCGATAACAGGCCACGTCGCGTATGTCTCATCTCACCAACTACCTACGTTTCCGGGCACATCGCTAAAAAGTGTATATAGATACGTGTATGTATGTCTCATAGGACGAGCAAGCAAGCTTCTACTGCTCTCGATATGGCCACTCGGCCTTTCCCTTCGGTCGAATTAAATTTTCATCGTAACTGCTCACGATACAAGAGTCTCTCTTTCGCGTGAAATGCGGGCGGGTCGTCGTCAGTAGGAAAATACGACGTTTCACCTTCGTGCTTTTAACAGTTATTCCCTCGAAATCAATCGCGGTGTGTCATGTAACAAGTCCCTTCTTTGTAGCCGCTACTCTTTTAGTCTCAGAGCTAAACTCATGCAATTTAAGCGCACTTGTAAAAACTGGCCAAAAAGAAGGTCAACAGCGATTAAAATTCGTTCTATTAGCTTTCCGAAATACGATCAATATTTACGAGATAAGCAGCAGTCTCCGTGCTACTTACATATTACCGCTCATCGACCGCGAATATATTTTAATAATGAAGTTTCTCTCAAATGTCAAGCAAAAGAAGATGATATAGGAACATCAGTATGTAGGATATTATCGCTGTGTATTATATACGCTTAGAAATCCACGTGATGTTTGAATGTTATAACAGTGAATAATTAATTTGAGAAAATACTTATTCGTATACATTAGTAAGAAATATATTCGTGTTCCCTCCGGCTATAATTATCTTAGCTATAATTATCGATTGCCGCGCGAGACTACGATTCTCGACTTAAGTGACTTAAAATTTTTCAAAGCCAAACGTCCGAAACTCTCGCGGGAGATGAAATTACCTTTTGCACCTACGCACTAGAGAATTACATTCATGCGCGCATGCCCTTTACACCATTCATGCTGCTGAAAAAATTGATTGTACAGCACCGTACGAAAATCAACAACAACGCCAATTATATGTATGTACATTGGCCTAAGAAGTTCGATTACATGAACGAAACGAATCCTCGCAATCCGGGATTGCTCCACAGATGCTACGTCAGTAATAATAATATGTGTCAATGAGGGAAATATACATATATTCACATTGGCCTGCCTCCCTTTAAACTACTACAAAGGCCAGTGTCGATAGCGCATAATATATACGATAATGTATAATAATTCGTAGAAACGAAGCAGTACGTGAAGAGTGTCTACCACTTTCTCGTATCGTGTAATCACATATAATATTAATAATTAAAGTCCAAAGTGTATATAGATATGATATAGGATGAAAAAATTGTCGTGTTGCACAGAAACGATAAATGGATGTGTGATATATATATATATATGTATATATAGAGCTTATTATTCTGAAACACATCGTTTATGTAGTTCATTACGGGCTATCGCGAGAAAGATATCGCCGAGAGAGAATGGTTAACAATAAAAGGCAGCATGTGTTCTGAGATCATTCGATTCACGCGTTTAACGTAGGTTTGCTTCTGTGTGCCTATATATTTTTCATATGATTAATAGATATGTGCGCGGGTGAATATATACTGTCAGAAAAATAAGCTCATCTAAACTGAAACTCCAGCGAGTTCACGTCGCGGGAGTGAGCCTGAACCCAAGCAGTGTGAAACAGAAAGGAAAAGCTAAGGTAAGAGAGTAGATACACTAGAATGATGTCCAACGTAAACTATTATGCCGAGTGAAAACGAAAGTTCGTGAATGTGAGCGAGAGAAAGTACGCAAGCAGGACGACATGAGTCACGACAACGTCACAGTGACGTTAAAATGAATCGTGACTGATCGAGAAATGTGATTTTTAGTCAATATTTTGGAGCCATCTTGACGCCATTTTTTTCTGTCGTCATGACTTTTTGTTTCCTGCTTGGGTAATCTCGTGTATGTGTGTGTGTGTGTCGAGAATCGATAAAGACAGAGTTAGTCTAGATTTTAGTCTAGATTTTTTTCTGAAATTCTCTGAATTTTTTTCGCAAACGAGAGCTCTGAAAAAAATGTCTGTTTTTTTTGTGTGCAATTGTTCTAATGGGTGAATGAGATGTTACAGGCAGATTAGAAATTTCTGATCTCTCGGTATGGCACACGTTACACCGGTATGTCGATCTACTTGATATTTTCTTTCCTGATTTTGCCGTTGTCAACGCGAAAGGGGGTGAATAGAGTTCGAATAGTGTTTCCGCTATGAGAGAGACCGCTCGCGTGTGTCTTGTAGCGTGAAGCGGCACAATGTATAGTTTGTTGTATACTGTCGTATAACCAGCACTTTGACGCCTCTGCACTTTCTGAATTAGACTGAAAGCAGAAAAGAAACGTTCGCAAATAAATTTAAAAACAGATGTTCCAACAATGAGAGACTACAAATCAGGAGAAACTTACGAACATACATATACGGCATTATGGCATGCAAGATGATATTGGATATATGTATATGCGCGTAAAGCGACACGTGGCAAACAATTCCTCGTACACTCTGCTGATCGGATTCGCACGGTTGCTCGGTTGCTCTTGAAAATTTTTCCCGTTTCCCGCAGCACAACGTTTTCAGTGCTTTAGCACGCGCGGAATGACGTATAGCAGAGATTTGATGGATGATTGATGAGGTGATCAGGCGTGAAATGAAAGTGATTAAAAGAAATAAACGTAATGTGTAGTGTGAGAAATAAATAATATGCAATTTATGAAAAGTGTAAAAATCTGTGTATAGCGTATATAAGAAATTAAAAATGTGCGATTTATGAAAATGTATATATAAATCTAGTGATCTAATATTCTAATGCGGTAAAAAGGCTCTGAAAAGTTCAAACTTCGAGTTGAGTTCGACGGACGTTCGATCGGCGCGTACGTCAATTTCCACTCGATGAACGCATTCGCACGAGTATCGTCGACGAAAAAGAGACGATCCATATAAAGTATATCGTACGGGACAAAAGTTGAAGTGAAGTATCGTGCTCGACCGCCGAATCGAGGGAGCACCTGATCACCCCCGGAATCATCGCAGCGGTCCGAGAGAGAAAACGAACAATCTCGATCTCGCGACTTCGCATCCCGCGTTTAGAGAATTGTTTGTCTTGGACAGAGAGATATATATATATATATATATGACAGGGATTATACAAGTTATCGTGTTGCAATGTATCGTGATTGATGCTGGTCGGGAGTTTTTTTTTTTTCTTAAAAAAAAAGCCTTACATGAATCAGGATGTGGCTTCTCCTCTGCCACCATCAGGGCTGCGCTCTCTGCTGGCGGTATGTGTCCCTCTAATGCATTCACACAGTTTAGCATGCTCCTGTAAAACATCACGCGACTTGTCCAGATTTCCACTTCTTTAAATCACATTTCTGTTGATTTTCTTATTCTTTTTTTTTTCTTTTCTCTCCTCGCTATACAAATTCCCTTTTGGAGCACCGATTGCGATTCGTACAAAATACACGGCGACGAGTTTGCGGTTTAATTCTTATATCATTCGCGTTCCTTAATTTAATCGCTTTCACTCGGATCCGACGAAATCTCGTGGAGCCAGCTACACCGTTATTCACGATTTTACTATACGAATTTATAAAACGTTATCCTTATAATACAATCAAATGATCGGCTGAATTACATTAAATATGATGATACATGATATTTTTGAGCAATGATTGATGATCGAATGTAGGAAAGATAAAAATAGCTACATGGATGCAAAGAGAAACTTAAGATGCGAGATTTACGAGGGGAAAATGTAGATTCATCTTTACGTATAACGCACGATCTTTACGCGCGATCTAATATATCGTTACACGACGGGGGGGGGGAGGATAATAAATGCAAAAGAAACGATATGAGCGCGTTTATTCGGATCCTAAATCGTTCGACGTTTTCGAGAAAGTCGAAAAATCGCTTCTTCCCTCCGCCGCGATCGTTACGGTAACGATCACTCGTAAACCCGCGGAGGTGAGGATTCGGAGATCCGTGGATCTCCCACTGGGTCTGGGAACGGATTCACGGATCTTGAATCGAGTTGCTCCCCCCCACGTGAATCCGTGCGGCGTACTTACGGGTCCACGGGCGCGCGGCTGTGGCACGCGTTGCACTCTCGCTCGATAATGCGTACGTATTTATATAACGATTCATTTCACAGTTTCTAATCTTGTGTACTATTATACAACGTTTCACTGGCCTGTGTAGTAGAGAAATTTACGTATATATACTTACTAAAAAAAAGAATCAAACATTATATTTGGCAGCCTGTGTGGCAAGTTAACACTTAACAGACGTTCACCGAGGCAATCTCCATTACCGAAGGGATTATCACAAAAGGGAATTCCGTCCGTAATTTCGAGCACAAGTGAAATTATGATACATACATATTTACACATGTCTTTTAGTGCAGAGGATACGATTTCTCTTTCTCTATCTCTCTCTCTCTCGTGGCTTCGCCGTCTTTCGCCGCACATCGACTTCGCTTTGCGTTGCCACTCGAAAAATCAAAGTCAATCCCGATCGGTAACGCGGCGTGTAAGGCGTAAACACGAATGGAAGGAGGAAACTCAAAATATCCGGATAATCAAATAAAGAAACAGATTTTTATTTTACATCCTTAAACCATAAATGTTAAAATTACGATCTTATTCGGTGATGCCGAAATATTCGTTAATATATGTATATAATGCTAACGAGCAGTCTCGAAGTTTATAAATGTGAATTACACAGTGCGTATCGATTAACAGTTTCACACTATAGTGAGTACTACCAAGTACTACAAGTTCTCTCGTGTCATCCGATATATATGTATATATAACAATGTATATAGAATCAATAACAGTCCGCCTGGCTGAGGCGCCAGTCTACGATAGTCTTTCTTTTTGTTTCCGAGTGAATCGGCCAATTCGATTGCTGATTAGAGCCGTTTCTCATTAGCGTTTTAGATTTATAGTTTATCAGTAGCGTGGGTATGGTTGGCAGTGGTGGCGTCAGATAGGACGGTCTCCTTGCTAGAGTTAGTGGCGAGCTCCTCTTCCCTGTAAGACAACAACGTTACATAATGGCGATCGAGCCCTCGTGTTCAGCTTTTTGGGTGTTCAGAGAGATCCTATTTATCTTTCGCGCGTGAATCTCTTCGTACGTGTCACAAAGTTTATTTGTAACGCTAAGACGTGTACAGATGCATCCTACACGGACGAATATAGAAAGAAAACGTTCAACTCTCTTTCCTGTCTACCGTGTATCTCTTCGTATCTCCAACTATATCGCAGCCGAGCTCTACCGATGTCGACTGATAACATCTCTAAAACGTATCGTACTCTCCGATAAATTAGCAATCAGAATTGGTAATTGTAACGATAAAAACGGCACGCAAAGATAAATGGTATGTAATCTATATCTACGACAGAGATCCTAATCGAGAGCATAGCCTTATAAAGTAAGCTACTTCAAATTTAATCTAACTTTAATAGACATGTCAATTTTAGTAACAAATCATTAACAAATAAATTCAATTTTAATAGTGTAATCGTTAAAAATTTGAGAATTATTTTTCACTGACTAATTTGATTTTTTTAATGTTCACCGCCCCGAAACTCTTCCTTTGTCGCGCGTATACTAGATCAATCGTATCGATATAACAAATTACGCTAACTGAGATTAACTGCATCTCCTTTCCTCGCCTATATAGAGATAGAACGGTAAAGTAAAAGGAAAATCGAGTGGCGCGCTAACACAAGACCAAGTTGAGTCAGATTATAGAGATACAACTCAGCATAAACATTTACTTTAACATTGTTACAAAGCTGCAGAGCGATCGTATTGTTAGTTTGTTACTCATTAAGCAAAACAAATTTACAGGCGAGTGAGTAAATTCATAAAACACTTAGTATTTATATCTCAATTTTCCCCATCACCGTGCTCGCGCCGCTTCCCGAAAGCTTAATTCTCCTGCGGTAAAATGCAAACGTGTTAGAACACGAGAAAAAAGCCCACAAATGCATTACTGCTTCGATCCAATATTTAGTTACCATTCAATTAATAAATACGATAACATTACGCTGACGCTTTAATTAGCTTGCCTCGAAACAAACAGATCCGAAGAAACTTTCGCTAAATCATAAGCAGCGTAACCAGCTATCGACTTAGCTACCTTCAACGGGTAGGATTCCTGTTTTGAATCGTTTGACGAATGTTTCGGCAAAACCTTGATCGAAACAAAAGCAGAAGGAAAGAAACCGGAAGGGAAACAAAAAATATATGTCACGTGTGTGCGAGTTTA
The DNA here is from genome assembly GCF_000956235.1 of Wasmannia auropunctata. NCBI lineage: Eukaryota > Metazoa > Arthropoda > Insecta > Hymenoptera > Formicidae > Wasmannia > Wasmannia auropunctata. The sequence continues at coordinate 1,571,014 of NW_012026852.1, read as the reverse complement.
TCGAGAGCTGCACTGATCAAATAAACAAAAAACTTGTCGACTCTCACCGCAGAAATTAATTGAAACCCAGAACGCGTGTAAATTATCGCTCGCGATGTTTACACGACGAACGGCGGAATATAAAACGATGCAAAGCGGCGGTCTCCGCCGCTCAGCCTCTGTAAAATTAATCTCCATTTTCAAGATTTCGACTTAATTGATGGCTCTTCCGCAAAAGTCTCTGGAATTCCTGATTTAAAAGCAGCCTGTATTTTGAATCTGCGTCGAGCATTGAATTTTTAAAAAATTCTGAATATCTCGCGAATTTTATCGAAAAATATTAAAGTTGAAATTGATTCTTATTGAAGTACAAAAGTTGCAACTATTTTACAATAAAAATATAAATTTGGCGCTCTATATTTTCGAGTGCCCTTACTTTTTAATCGTCAGATCCCCATTTGAGGCAGAGCCAAAGCTCTGCGAGTTGAGTGTCGAAATTCCGAAAGCCGGTCGTTAAGTTTACAGAAGCGTCCTGCTCGCCGATCACAAACACGTTTGTGGTATCGTATCTCTTAACACAACTCAGGAATCACTTTGGTAACGCCAAACAGTAACGTAAAGCACTAACATGCAAGTCGCACAGTACAGCGCCATAAACTCGTGCCAACTATCGACATAAAAAACTGTTTCCAAGACTCTTGCCTGTCGCCGAAAACATTTAACTGGGCATTGTACGTAACGCTAAAAGGAGGAGCATGCTGTAGAATACAAGGCTCCAAAGAGGAAGTCAAGCGATCGGGGCTGTTATGTAGTACCGTGATCCCGCGGCGCGTTATACGGGCGTTTCCGCGAGGAGAGGCAAAAGTTTCCTCCGTGTTTCCCGGATACGAGCAGTGAAGTATGCAGAAGCCGCGATCGTATGCGGCATGAAGAGAGATTGTAAACACGACAATTTATTCGAGGTGAAAAAAAAAAGGATCAGGTTCTCGCGAGAACCTCCGGCAGTGACGGAGTGCGGAATTATGCGGACATCTTCGTCGGGGATTATACCGCGGGCGCAGACGTGTACATGTCGATTACATAATAGCCCTGACGAACTTTTAGAAACTGTGAAATGTATCTCCAACAAAAGAAAAAAAACGAACAATTTATATATAATATATATATATGGTATAACAACTTATGTTCATGCAGCTATATGTATGTATATCTGAATTCTCTTAGTTCAGCCTGACTGATTACGCAATAAGACGGAGAGTCGCATTAGCTGATAGTAAAATATATATATATTTCGACATGCCAGGCCTTCGGATTGAAGTCAATGATAATCGCGTGGGCCGGGTCAGGATTATTTTTTAAACAAGTTCAGCAGTCGTTCAGTAATCGTGGCATAACGCGATTACGCGTCGATTATGATAATAAGCGAAATAGGATTGGTAGAACAAGAAGAGATAGGAGAAAATGTTTATTTCGATTTTTCCTCTGTCTTTCTTTCTTTCTCTCTCTCTTTCTCTCTCTCTCTTTCTCTCCTGTATACTTTAATACTTCCCAACATCTGCGAGAGACGTCGGTTTAAACCAGCTTTTTTTTCCTTTGCAGGAAAAAAGGCATTTTACTTGTACATTGAAGGATTACGGGGGTGTTTTATTTAGCGCATAAAAAATAATCCCTCTCTTTTGGATGTAAACTAGGGTGGTGTCTTTGGTCATTTATCTTCATGCAGTTAAGTAGTAATCGGTATATGTATATCGGTATAATATATCTCGTAAACAAAGCCACCACAGTAACACAGGAAAGTGTGTAGTAGCAGGACTCACCCATAAAGTCTGCTGTCCCGCAAGCTGCTCCTGCTCCGAATAACACAGAAAGCACAGTTACGATATATCGAACACAGTCGTCGGTCATCGTAGTTAAAAACGAAACAACGGAAAATCAACGAAAAATTATCCAAGTTTACCCAGAGAACCATGAAATAATTCGATTTTATTGAAACGATACATGTACAGTACGTTAAACAAACAGAATGTTATCCATTTGGCCTTGAAAATGTATAACAATAAAGACGGCAAAAGTGTTCAACTCGCGCGACTCGAACTGGAGAACAACGTGTCTCTTACACATAACTCGAAAGTAATCGCAATGTCAAGAAATCAGATATATCGGCATTTCACATGACCGATTGTTCTTCTATATGTAACATAGAGCCGACACGTTTTTCTTTTTTTTTTCTTCACGGATCCTCTCCCGGAAATCTAACGGAATATCGTCTGAACTGCCAAGAGGATCAACAGCGAGATAGCTGACTTGTACTTTCGTTCGCAATACTCCGCAAATGAGATGACTAAAATTACGTTCTGTGGTGTTTACACTTTTCAGAAAACTAATGACCTACGGTCACTGCTCCATTTTCTTTTCTTTTTTTTTTACGCTTTTCTCAGTACAATAATCTCGTTACATGATTCGCAATGTCGTGCACGTTTTATCTCTTCTACTTGCTAATCGATTAGTGGTTGCGTCTTACTTCGCAAGTAATATGTAAAAATGTACGTACTTTCCTTGCAACAGCTTTTAAACGAAAGAAAATATATCGGGATATGCAATAAAGGGAAACCAAGCACGTGTGACAAAATTTCAAGGCGAAATTTTACAAACTACTTTAGCTTGTACTTATAAATATGTACAAACAATGTCCCCCGTGTATAAGTGGGGGGGAGGAACTTAATTTCCTCCCCCCCTGAAAAAAAAGGACGAAACTTTATCACAGATCAACTTCTGTTTATTGCTTCGAACAAGCGGCGATGCATGCAAAAATTGCGTAGCGTAATATGTATATATATATACTATCCCGGGAGTAGAGTTATAATACAATAGAGAGAAAATGTTATGAGATCGTATTATAATAATAAATTATAAAATTTCTTCTTCGAGATTCGAGAAATCTCTATATAGTAACGAGCTTAATTCGTTATCGAGTACAGACGGACGGATGAACGTTCGGACGGATATGTTAACAGTACACCACGTACATAGGATACGTTTATCTGAATCTATCTTACTCTCTCCTTTCCTCCGTGCAATTAAACGGTTAATTAAATTGTGCGGTTATTAGTTCGAAAATGTAAATTTCGATTTTTCTTTCGCTTAACTTTAAAAAATCGTACCCAATGTGAGTCGAGTTAAAAATAAACGGGGGATACAGATTGAGGGATACCGTCGCGCGGATTTTAAGCTATACATACGTATATACATGTATATAGATATACCAGAGACCTCCTTTCGAAAGGAAACTAAAGAGAGGCGGGGATGCAGAATAACTATTCAAACATTTTGCTATCATTATACGGATACGTGGGAGAATACGTAATGGGGAAGGGAGTAAGTTGCTTGTGTCTTGCATACCTGTCGTTACCATGCCTGAATAAAGCTAGAATCTCTTCGAATGTTTTATTCTTGGTCTCAGGAACCTTCTTGTAGGTGAAGATCCAGAAGATGGCTAGAAATGCACTGAACGGTAGGAACGTGTAGTTTTCAAGGCTACTCTGTAACACAGAAACGCGCGCGTAGCAAGTTTATATCAAAAGTCGAATTTATGCCCGAATTATGCCCTGTATAATTGTTACGCTCTATCGTATCTATTTCATTAATTAACAACAATACGTTAATGTAACAATTATATATAACGTTAGCGTTACATATAATTATCTTCTGTTGCGCTCAATTAATTGCAATTCAATCGATTTGTATAATCGGTTATTTGCTCTCCCGAATGGAGGTAGTTTAAAGTGAAACGACAATTGGCCGATGTCGTTGTCTTACCTTCATGCTTGGAAAACCGATGCCAACCAAAAAATTAGCCATCCAATTGACGAGGACCGCGATGGACATGGCGGCGGGTCTAGGGCCTTGCGAGAACAGCTCCGCCGTGATCATCCAGGGTATAGATCCGGGGCCGACGGCGAAGAACACGACGAAGCACAGGGTCGACACCACCGAGATATAGGACATCCAGTCAATCATTTCCTGCACATAGCCAAAGAACTCCTATCAGGCAGTAGAATCGTGTTCTTCTTTCCTGAGCAGCTGGAGGAGCCTCAGGAAAAATCAAAAGTAAGAAAAAGATAGTACGGCAGGCCAGGAACTCAACTCGAAAAAACTCGGATAGAGAACACATGTCGAAACGTATATATATAATAATAATAATAATAATAATTCGTAATGCCGCATGCGGTGCGCAGCTCAACCCTGTGTAATGAAAGGCATTGGCATTGACAACTGGTGATTGCGGCAAAAAGTATTTTGTATAACGACAGAGTGCCTTGTTATGTACAGTACAACCTCTCGTTAAGCGGTGAAGCACGGTACGCTGCTTTCCATGATGAGTGCCAGGATTTGCTTTGACCTCAATTAGAGTATATAGATATAATGCGTTTAGCCGTACGCGCGGAACATCCATATGTGCAGACGGTCGTCGCGCGAATCGAGATACCTTAATACATTTCATTCATCATAAACTGTACATCTTTTCTCGAACAATTTTACGCACGAGAAAACTGGACCGTTCTCAAAATTTCGGCAGGAACGTGAGGTGCGAATTTGTACACGACGGCTCGCGTAATTAATGATACACGTAATGGTTACCGAAAAACGCGAATTATTCTTTCTTACGGGATTATACGAGATTAATCGTAACGTATGAAAGCATACGGTGCTATACAATCAGCAGCTGAAGATCCGTTAAATTTTGTACACAGAGGATAATAATAACTGACGTATGTATACCTATCAGGGACTTCGCGAATATGTTATTGTTAACACATAATATTGTTAATTGTTGATGTAATGTGATACATAGAGAGTGACAGGTTTGAGCCAAGTAGAGAACATAGGCTGATTAATAAACGGGAAGTAAATCTCCTCCAGACAGTCACGAAAGAGGTCGTCAGTGGTGAAGGGGAGGAGGGAAGCGGGTTACTGAAAAAGCGGAACTACAAGTAAGCCAGAGTAACATAACGGCGTGCGATACACGATACATGCGACACTTGATTCGTCTGCATTTCTTTCACATTTTTTTTTCTCGCGTCCCTGCTATCGATTGCTTAATCAACACACGTTCAGTTAGGAGGACCATTCGATATTAATGATAAAAACAGTCACTAAAAATATTCTTGTATCCTTAAAAATTTCGATGAATAAATTTATGAGGCAGATACGTGTCCATGTATCGAGATGTAAAATATCTTCTACGTCGCAAATGAAAGAAACGAGCATGCGGGCAAAGGACGTGACTTATTGGCTACATGAATGGTGGGGAGAAATTAAAATGAGTCGATTTCTGTGATGCAAATTCGTATAGATATAATGGTGATTCTCACTGTCGGTGCAGTGCCGCACTCCAGCTGTGAACAAAGTGTTAAGTACACCTTTCGCCAAGGTGCATAGAGTGTCAAAGCACAGATACGTAGCTACAATTCGCGATCTTTGTCAGGCGATTTTTCCAAATTCTCAAAGCACAGTTCTCAAGATTACGGAGAAAGTATTAATAAATAAATCCGTCATTGTCAATGAAATCTCTATCTTCTATCAGATAATTTTCCAGATAGAACATAAGATGTATAAATTATTCCACGCAGTTATTCGATGTAGAAAGATTATTGTTTGACATTATTTTATTATCAAAATTTAATTTAAAAGAAATCTCGTTTCTTCAGTTTTTTTTTTAAGTCGACGCCTTCAAGAGCCTAATCAAAGAATTTAACGCCAAAAAAATAAGCGTTCACGATTTCATGTTTTTGTGATGAATTCTTCGCTTCGAATTTATACAAGCCATAATTTACCAATAAAAGATCGTACAATGAATATTTGATCGTATAATGAAAATATGTATTCATTAATGAATATTAATGGATAGATATTTTTGGAAAATGTCCGGTGTATATGTATATATCCGTAATACTGAATCTTCGTAAGCTATTCTTAAAGCTGTTAACTGTCGAATACGCAAGCAAGAAAATTCTAAAATTAAATTGCCTGCTGCGGCTTATCATTAAAATAATAACGAGTCTGATAAGAGCGTGCCGAAAATTCCAACTCACCTTTATGAGAAACGAAATTGTGATGAATATTGAAAAGATAAACATGCCACCGAGACCGTACAAGTGCAACGTACGCCTTCCTGTCCTATCCATGAGCGGGATAGACACTAGCGTCATACAAACCATAATGGCACCTATGCCAATGGTTGCAAACTTGGCACTCTCGTCCGTTAAACCAGAACTAGTGAACAGATTCGTGGAATAATAAAATACCTGGAACGGGCAATAATTTTACGTCAGATCGCTCAAATTTATTGTAACAAAAACGAGAGAGAGAGAGAGAGAGAGAGAAATATGTGCGAGTAATCGAGCGAAATACGTTACTTACGGCATTGATACCCGAAAGCTGCTGCGAAAGTTGCATAACCACACCAATAACGAGAGGTGCTCTTAGAGTTGGACTGCATATAAGCTCTGTCATCGATATCGTGGACTCAGCTTGTTGAGCTCGTTCCTCCGCTCTCATCTCCTCAATGTCTTCTTCTACTTGGTTACTGGCTCTCAACCTTCTCAAAGCTTTCCGAGCCTCTTCCTCCCACTGTTTAGTTATGAGCAAATATCTGAAAAATTTTTTTTCCATTAACAGATTGTGTGCGGTGTTGCTCGCCTATGTCAATTATAAACGAATAACTGTGGGACCGTAGAAAATTATACTTTATTAACGTTGAATCCTTTGATCAAGCTCTTCAAGTTTAACTTTAAACAAAAATCGAGAAGCATGATATTTTTTAATTTAATTCTACACACACATGATTTTCGACACACACCTTGGAGATTCCGGGCAAACTGGAAGCAGCAGTAGCTGTAGAATGGCAGGACAGATAGCTAGTCCTAAGAGAATGGGCCAACCCTCGTTCGTTCCAAGGATTTGCTCGATGCCCAGCACCTGGGAGACCAGGAGGCCCACCGTAACAGCGAGCTGGTTCACCGTGCCTAGGCCGCCTCTCAGGTTCAATGGCGCTATTTCCGATATGTACATGGGAACCAACGAGGTGTTCAAGCCACAATTGACACCGATGATGAACCGACCAAAGAACAGCATCTCGTACGACTCAGCGATCTTCGTGAAACCCATCAGGCACGCCCCCACGATGCCCAGCACGTTGTTTAGCAGTAAGCCTCCCTTTCTGCGATTCAGAGCAGAAGGGCCAATATTAATTTCTGTCTCTTTCCATTTTACAACAATTATCATTCCCCCAGAGATTTCCAATTACAAAATGCGATGTTATAAAGATTCTATCGAAGCTGCATTTATCAGAAATTCCAGTTGAAAAGATAGATTGATGAAAGAAGAAAACACGATACAAATATTATAATTTTACGAATAAAAAAAAAATAACATGAGTGTTATAACTTGGAAAGCACTCTGGTCTCTCGTTAAAATTCTGTGAAGTTACGATATCCACTGAACCAAGCACCGACCTGCCAAATCTGTTGGCAATTGTCCCTCCGCTGAAGCCACCCACCATACCACCGATCGCGAATATGCTCACGGCCACGGAGTATAACGTCTTGACAGAATCATCCGAAATATCCTCCCCGTACCTATCCTTGTACACGTCCTTCATAAAATTCTCTATGTTCTGCAAACACAGTATTGAACGAAGTACATTATACGAGCGTTCGCTCACGGAAATTATTCGAGGCGTACAATATGGAAGACTTTACGTTGATAGACGTACCACTTCAGGCGCATTAATCACTCCAGTGTTGTATCCAAACTGCAACATTCCCAATACGGCAGCTAGTATCGCGTACGACAGGAAAAGCGTCAGCCCCTGTAAATATCCGGATTTATCGTTTGCGTGAGAAATATATAATTGACAACGATACATATATATATACGCCATGTACGTAACATTTAGCACAGCTACATATGCGATATAAATAATAAGAGGAAAGGGAGTGCCGCTAATGGGGGTGCATTGTAAATGCGAGATAAAATAAAATGACAAGAACGTGTAAAATTGTTCCACACAATGTTTTATTAACAGCATCGTACATGCATTGTCCGATGAAAATCATACATCGCTGAGGAAATTAAAATTATAAAAGAAAATCATAAATTAAAAAAAAGAGTATCACGCACACACACGCGCAAATCATTCACGACGTAGCAACTCAAGTTCTTAAAACATAATAAAAGTGGATAAAATGAAGAAAAGCAACATTGTCTAACGCCGGAAGTCACCTGCTCCAACAGCCTAAGTTTCCGCCGATGGGAGTGCTCTTCCAGTCGATTCACGTACTCTCGTAATTCCTCTATCTCTTCCTTGACCTGCTGTACCGTATCTAGTTCTTGCTGCGTGTCAAGAAAAAAAAAACATCTGAAGCACTTCCGTACATACCAAATGCAATTTTTACATTATTGAAAGCGCGGTAAAGCGCTCTTTCAATAACGAAAAGAATTTATATTCGTAGACATGAAACTTAATCTAACTTTAAGCTTTTCACCTCGGTTATATCACGCATACGAGGTGATTTGCGACGATTTATATTTGTTCGCCTCTTACATATTCCGAATCATCGTAATTTAATGTATTAATATCATTTTCCTACAATCTTTTAGATAAAAAATGGAACAAACAGCCGCTTCAATTTTTGTATTTTTTACAAACAGGATAATATACCTGATAATTTTTTTATATTTAATATTAATATTCATATTAATACTCACATTAATATTTATATTAATAAATTAATAATTTTATAATAATTTATAATTATCTATATAATTTAATATTAATATTGATAATTTAACACATTTAATTTAAAAGAAATATCCATAAACGAACGCATGCTACTTTGGGTAAAATTAACATTAATTTAATCTCTTTTAGAACAAAAATTTTCATTCGTGAAATTTCCTATTTCGCCTCGATATCGTTAGTTCCAAAATTGAGATCAATCTAGATCAGTATAAATCAGAAAAGATAGATGTGGGCACGTCAGATAGAGGGTACCTTAATCGTGACCATGTCCCGCTTCACCTCGCTGACCTCGCTCTGACAAGACTCTACGCTCTTCGTGAGCTCCTGCAGCTGCGTGCGGATCTCGCAGAGAGCGACGGTGGTCTCCAGCTGGCGGTCACCCCGCTGCAGCTCGTCCAGCTTGGCACTCAGGTTCATACTCATAACGCTGACCTGTTTCTGCAGACTATCCCCACACACATATACCCCGCGTGAATCTCGCTGATTCGTACGGGTGAGCGGAACGACAGCATTGTGTCGAACACGCTGACACTAGACGTTCAAGGCTAGAGCTATTGCCTAGGTCCCTAAGATAAAGTCCAACTACCTCCGCGCTTAACTGCCGAGCCTCTCCGCCTGCCTGAGACGACCGTTTAGCCCGGCGCGTTTTATGTGCATATGGTATATCTATATATACCGCGTATATTTAAGTATGAGGATGCGGAGTTATGCGACGTTGTGTAGAATGAAAGAGAAACGATTCGACAGGTGCAAAGTGCGGAACACCTTCACCTCCCCTCGAGAGCTCGAAAGCGCGGCGAGCCGGCGTTAGCTCGGCAGCCATGGGGAATGTTGGGTTGATGTTGTTATATAATAATACGTAAACAGATATATATATATATATATATGTGTGTGTATATATATATATATCTATATATGTACAATCGGCTCTCTCTCTATATAATATATATTTATGTGGTAAATATGTCAAGTTGCAGAAAACAATAGCAGACAAAACACAAACGCCACTAAAAGCACGTCTAGGGTGTGTGTGGTGAGTGTGAAAAGTGATAGACACTACAGTGGTAATATATAATAGTATATATAAATATATATATGAATTACACATATATTTTCGCAGCTGTGCACATATTAGATGGAAGTTTGTGAATTCGCGTGTGTGTAGTTATAGTCATAAGTAGATATAAATGCCTCAATATATTTGCTGAAACGTCGGAACGACACTCTCTCCGTTCGTGAAAAATTCTCAGGATTCTCGCGAACCTAACCGTCATCGCCTTTGTATCGCTTCTCTCATTGTATGTAATTATTTCTATGGGCACGATGCAAATGAATTATGCAAATGAATGAAAGATGGCTGGTATTTTTCGCACGCGCTCTCTACGTGTCACAATACGTATCGTGAAGGATATCATGAGAACGACTTTCGAACGACTCGGTGAATTGGCAAACTCATCGATCGATGTGCACAGCCAAGCAGAAAGGGGGGTTGACTTAAGATGAGAATGTAATAGAATAGAGCGAGAGAAAGAGAGACCGAAAGTTTCTTTTTTTTTTCTAAGATATATGATATATGATGAGCGATAGGTGAATAGCAGAAATGAATGAGCACATGATTCGCGGACAGATGAGACGGAAAGTGAAAGACGTAGGGAAGACGACAGAGGGGATTAAGATAGACAGACGGGCAGATAGACATAGAGAGACGGAAATATGTACACTTATCAACCAAAGGATTGCACCACCTCTTCCTAATCATGTAAATGGGAAACGAAAACGGGTATAAGAAGGCGGGAGATCGAGGAAAGTGTACCGAGGATTTAAGCAAGAATCCATTCAGGAGCAAGTGCAGCTAGTGATGTATAAATGCATCCAAATTCGAAAGGCTAAATAATATAGTGATACGATATCTGATTGTATTTCACTGTTTGAAAAGGCGCATAACCAAAAAGTGATACAATTCTATTTTTGATATGTGTACATAAAGACAAAGACAAGGGAGAAAAAGAGCGGAATAGAAGAGAGAGAAGAGAGAGAGAAAGAAAGAAAGAGCAGTGATGATGTTGTCATGTACCTGGGAGGTAGGGAGACCATGGCTGTGTTCCGAAACTACAGTAGCCTCTATGCCTCCCCACTCACTCCTCTTGATTCAGTATTTCGTCTTATTCTCACAGAGATCTATTTGTTCTTTGCTTTGTTCACACGACATATGTACGTACGTTGGATTATCCACCAAATCCAATCAATTGACTCTGAACTGCTTGTTGTGAAGTGGTTGGTCCACAACGGTAACGTACACGGCGGGGAGGGGGTATAAGGCCCGACGACGCCCGCCCCTGCCTCCTCTCTTATCTCACTCTGTAAAACTTTACCTAGTTTGGAAACACAGTCGTGGTTCAGTCATAAAAATCATGTCATAATGATATATTCGCTCGCATTTAGTAATCGTGACGTCCAATTCGCTTCTATATTATTACGTATATATATTTAAGAAAAAAAAAGAAAAAAAAAAGGAGACGGAGCCGTCACGTGTGAAAGAGAGGTCCTTTTCACACATTCACCATGCGACGCACCGCCAGCTTACTCACCCCTGCCTAGCCGCCCGCGTCCACAAGCGAGCTTGCACAATTCGAATGGCCCATCACTTTATGCGGAACGAACAGTCGGCAAAATAATTTACAAAAAGTCAGCATGATCTCATGAGTGTGATAAAAGAGAACGAGACACGCACACAAATAAGTCACAACGACGGCACATCGAGCGATAAATTAATAGGTGCGTATTGTAAATCTTACGAGGATCTGCACGAGGACACGCGGCCTCCGAGGCTGAGTCGAGAATCGTGCTAACAATTTGCTCGTGACTAACAATTTGCGTTAACACAAAAAAAGTGAGTGACATTTCTGAGACACTTTTAGTATACGCATGTAAATTCGTTCAGTGAATTAGCAATCCATCTATTATGTCAACGAATAGGATATATTTATTTACCTCTTTTTTTTCTTCTCATCTTTTACGATTACGTAGACAATTTCGTTGCAATCGCGATTCTTTTTACCAACGGAATTTCATCCGCGAGTCGCTTCGTTGAGAACTAATTGCCTGTGTCCCGGTATATGTATATGCCGTGTATATAAACCGGATGCCATTACCCGGTTCCCCGGTCTTTACTCTCCTCGTTTCCGAGCTCTATGCGGTGCTATTGCGGGCTTATTTGTGCACCTGACTTCGTGGGGGAGACATGATTTTCGAAATGGAATGAGCAATCAGTGGTAAGCCTGCGAGCGCCGCAGCCAAAAAATTCAATGTAACAACGGTATAATATCGGTATAGTGTCTGATCGTCGACTTGTTTATGAGACCGAGAGGTGTGTAGTATATATGTACAAGAAAGTTTAAGAGCGAGTGTGATTTATGTATAAATGATGAATGGCATGGCACAAAGCCTTGCATTTGCATTCTCGGATACATAGAGAGTCTATATAAAAATAATAAGCGGGAAAGACGTCCGTTTCTTTCTTCCTTTTTTCCTTTTTTTTCCTCTTTTTCCTTCTTTCTTTTTTTTTCCTCGCCGGTCACGATGTTTTTTGTTCGTATAAGGTAAAGGCAATCGCCACTTAGGCCGGAATTACCTGGATGCATTTGCAACACAGTTAGGTTCTCGAGAGAGAACGATGTTTATGGAAATGGTTTACGGTCGTGAAGTCGTTTTCGTCAGTGGCAAAGCTCGTATATGAGATCGATAAAATAAGTGTTATCGATTCGGGGGGAAAGGCGGGAGGGGCCGCGCACTTTAACACAGAGCGGACAAAAGAGAGCGGAGGAGTGTCCCCTTGATTGGTATGCGAGTCTCGAGAGCTCATACACGCTCTACCGGAGGTACTAAGCTAAGTTACTCGTGAGAGATTCAAAGGGCCAAGTCTCTCGTGACTGTTAACATTAGCACGACGGAGCCCCCATTACGCGAATCAGCGGACGAGCGATGTTGAGAATGACCGAATTCTGCGATAACAAGAGGGGAATATCTGAAATATTGGGCAAGCAAACAATAATTATTCATATATACAGAATTAATTTGCTTTTTTTCTGAATTACACACAATAGCGTGTATAACTCGTAACGTTTTTCTCGACTGATTTAAATATAAACGCACGTACAGCTCTTCTTAATTTAATTGGACAAGAAACGCGATTGTCGGGGGTTTAAAAATAAGCGACTTTAATTTCGGCCCAGAAAGCTATATTAGAAATAGAGCAGATCGAGAATAAATCACCCGCGAGCTGAAACGTTCGAATAATGGCGACTCTATCATGTCACGTGAGATTAAGGCGATTAGGTATAAGAGACTAAAAAAAAAGAAAAACTCTACGCTTCACTCGTCATGGAAAGAGTAAAGTACGATTTCTATACAAGACCCTAAAAAGAGGTCACTACTAATGTGAAAGTCAATACAGAATTCTAAAGGCTATGGCTATATTAGAATAATATTTTAAACAGAAATTCTTGAGCGCATTCGCTCGCAACATTTGGCGGCGTTAATCCTCCACGGCCGTCGTTATAAAATAATAAAAGAGATTACGTGCAAAAATTTAATTCCCAATTTTACATGTTATTTCGACATCGTGGAAAATTGCTCGTGTGTTTCGGTCGTGGAGGCTTAAGGTTTCAACTTGCACGAACAATGCGAATATAATATGGGTAAGCCTTTAACCGCTCGAATCTGATTTTTTAACAGTCATATAAGTGTATTTTTGTAAAAAAAAATCGCGAATAGTTTGCAACGTTATGGTCGCCGACAGGAGTTTACGAAGTTCGCGACGGTCACAGATCCTTCGTAAACTTCTACCGGCGCTGCTCCAACGTTCAACAATCCAGATAATTCTTAGAGTCATCGGTGGCGACGCCAATTGTCCTTGGATAACATAATTAATCCGTGTTTCGACATTCGAGTTGTTATAAAAGCCTTGTTGGTTTTTTGATAATGATTACGTGAGCCCGGAATAATTATATAAATCACCGATAACAAGTCATTTTAGGAACGATTACTATACATCTTGACAATAAAACATTAAATCCTTCTGTTTATAATCGTGAGAAAGCAACGTGAGAACGTAACTGGATTGCATGCATTATATATTTATAAATTCTCTCGCTCCTCGAAACGAGAGAAGACAATATAATTATCCGTTCCGACAGCTCGTATCTTATCGCGAGATCAACAAAACTTCGAACAACGATTCTTCTTCCTCCTGGCGCAGTGTGGTTACGGAAGTTGTCTCGATAACGCGATAACCGATGATTCGGAGTGGTATACACCGGACAACTGAGGGGGGGATCGAGGGGGACCGAGAGAGAGGGTGCAAGGGGAGACTCTCTCGTCGTCTACCGCGCGTGGAGAGTCTACGCGCGCAGCGGAACGTAGAGCGTACCTTACGAGCAACTCCCGTAGAGTGGCTTCATCGTCCTCCTGTACCTCTTCCTGCGTCTCATTACTGTACGAGCCGCGGCTGGGGTGATGATGGCGGTGCTGCCTGCCGGTCGTCCTGCCGCCGGGGGGATACTGGCCGTGCAGCCCGTGATGATGGTGATGGTAGTGCGCCGCCGAGGCGTTCGTGCTGGCCGAATGCAAGTACCGGGCGACGGTGTTGCTAGCGCTCGTACGCCCCCTGGTCAGCTTGTGGCCGGCAGCCGCAGGAGGCGGCAGTACGGCGCCTGTACCGGCGTCCACGTGGCTCCTACGCGCGGCATAACGCTCGTCCTCCACCCTGACAATGACAACGTCCCGCTGACGCGCCCGATCCGATGGCCGCCGATCGGCCGATCCGCTGCGCGACCTCGCGCCGCCGTCGGTCCTGCTACGGGGGATGGTACCACTCCTGGCGACGACTTCCTCCCGACCCGTGAGACCCCAGAAGTCGCTATCTCCAACCTGCACCCCGAAATCGAGGCTCCTTCTGCTACCGCCGATGTTCTCCTCCTCCTCCTGCTGCTCTTCCTCCTCCCCCAGCTGCCCAACGGCGGCACCAGCCGGCCGGTCCGTATCCTGGGACCGGCCTGGGATCTCCTCGTAGAGACACTCCGAATCCTGATCCGTCGCGCTCTGCCACAACTGGTTTATTGGCTTGAAGCCGCGTGAATCGGCCATCGTTCAAGCTGCGTCCAAAGACAGAGACGGAAGCTGTGACACAGAGTGGCCCTCGATCTCGCACTCCTCACTTTACCGTTTTCGTTCGTGCGCCCAGGTGCGACAATTACAACGACTATCTATACCAGTGCCGATGGTGGCGACTCTTTTTGTGCGATTCGCAGGGGTAGCTCGTCTGTGATTTACTCAAAATTGCGATACAGCTAGATTTTGCGCGACGGAGCCGATGCAAAAATGCAAACGCGATACAGCGAAAAAAAGAACAGTATCGTGTATCGCAGGACATTGATCTGTTCGCAGCGGAAGCTGTAAAGAGCAACGATGACAGAATATCTCGATGGTAGCGATACTATCGCTAATTGGCAAAATGTTCGAGCTCCAGTCTCTCGGCGCGTTGGCGCTCCCGTCAAAATTAAATCTCACGGAGCATTTCGTAGTAGCGGCGCGCCATGTCCGGGCGGGCACGCGCGTATTAATTAATAAAAGGCATTTCAGGAGGATATATGCGGACCGCCGGCAACGGATCGTCTGCGACGGCAGACGACGCGAAGGAATAATTCACGGGGAGTTTACGCGCGGCAATGCGCATACAAAATATGCAGCAGCACGTGCTGCTGCTATTGCTGCTGTTGCTGCTGCCGCTGGCTGCTACTGCCACCGCCACCGCCGCCGCCGCTGCCGCCGCCGCCGCCGCTGTCGCCGTCGCCGCTGTTGTCTCTCTGCGGGCAACTTTCGCTCGCGTTACTAATAATATGAGACGTCAAGCGAAGTAAAGGATAACTGAAATAATATAGCGTATTTGCCTTCCGAAGTACGATCCCGGCGGAGCCGGGAAGTTGTCCCCCGCCCCCGTAGGGATGTAGACAAACTAAACTCATCACATTCGGACGGCCCGCTAAGTGACTCGCAGCGACGGAGGACCGCAGAGACGGGGAAGCCCGTGTCATCCCCTGCAGGGGTCGAATTACGAGAGCGGCGAATCCTAAGAATGCACCGCGGCAATTAACTCCAACGTAAACGCTTTTCTACCTTCTTATAGACGCCATTCCGATTGCACGCCGCGCAATATCGAATGGGGTGGTGCCCACGAGGGTTTCGAGAGGAAAGAGGCGATATTTTTACGAATAACAGTATATAAGCAGTCATTGCGAGTAAAAGAATCCTCGAGATCCCGAGACATTCTTCGTATACAATCACGCGGTTTGAATTCGGAAATCGCGCGAGCTTCGCGAATGCGGGTGATAAGGAAATAGGGGGGGGGGGTGAATTATCGTACAGCGTATGCAAGGATTGCCGCGGTGATGGAAGCCCGTAATTTGTAAGGTCCACTTTACAGGGACTCTCTCTCGGAGAGAGGCAGACAGCTAGGGCTTCATATTTAAAGAGGACAAATTACGGACTTAGTGTCTCCCGTGCTCGCGCGCTAAAACTTTCGCATAATGATTCAACGTCAGCCTTTTTAATGACGTTACAAAAATAGCCACTCTGTGTACGAACGGGTAGTTTATACATTAACGAAAATATATAACGCGATAAGGCTTCGGAGGATTTCCGTGCGAAACCGTTTTACTCGTAATGACCGATGTATTGTATTCGCACAGCAGCTGAGCTTTCGCTCTCCTCCTTCCCCTCCCCTCTCTCCACCCACCCCCCCCCCTCGAAACGTGCCATCTATCATAAATGAAGAAATACAGACTCACCTTAAAGAATTCGCAAGCCATTGTGCCCCGGCGATGATATATCACGACACGACGACTCGTTTCGTCTCGCCACCTCGCCTCCTCGCCTCGTTCACGGCGACGAAGAAAGAACTCCCCGTGGATCCCGATCTGTCAGCTATCGAGAGATCGCTTCGCGGCGATGCGAAGGGGACAGCGAGACGACGCTGAGGGAGGGTTAAAAGGGGGTGTAGATACGCGGGCGCGATTGTGAAACACGGCGGGTACGGAGCACCAACGTATCACGTCTTCAGAGGCGATCCCCTTCCTCCGATCGATTGGACTGGTATCGGGCTCGGTACAAGGCGGCGAGTGCTAGGAACCTGCAACAAACGTGAACGGAATTGTTAGGGCCGGAACACGGACTTTTGCATAACGCACATAACATAAGGCATGAGAGAATCAACCAATCAGAGTATGAAATGGAGGACTCTGACTGGTTGACTTTCTTATGCCTTATGTCTTATGCGTTTTTTATGCAGCGTTTTTATGAAAAAGTCTGTGCTCCCGGCTTTAGCCTCTCCCAACAAAATTGTCCCCCGGAGTATCCCGTCGATTATGTATCTTGTCAATTAATGCAAGGCATTAATTGTCAGGTTACTGATTCAATCAGTGACTTTTCAGAGATTTTTCACTAATGTCTATTTCTACCAATGTAGATTAATTTTAATCTCGGTTTAATTCACTGTTTATCTTTTTCTAATTTTTAGAACTGGAAAAAGATACAAAATAAGTTAAATCGAGAGTTAAAGTTAATCTACATTGGTAGAAACGAAGTTAATTCATATTTAGGCTGGAATTACATTTGTTGTAATTAATTCAAGCATTTTAAGCCTATTGATTGGCTGCAAGAAAGAGAAGTTGTCGGATCTCTCTATCCTATAGCCAATCAATATGCTTGAAATCTTTGTCGTACGACAAATGAAATCGTACGCCTTAGAGAGATTATTAGCTCGGAGCACCAGTCTCTCTAACACTACCATTATTATCGACATTTATTAACGAATAAATTTATTGACGAGTTCATTAACGTAAATTGTTTTTCCCGATGCGACAATTATTTATGTCGCAAGAAAACGACATAAATTGGAAAAAAAGTCGAGTTGATTTGATCAAACCATAAGGTTGTAAAATTAGAAAGAGGAACCCGATCTGTCTATCCTTGATGACGACGCAATAGTGAAAAATGATAGCGCCGCCTCTATGTTACAATGGGACATTGGAATGAGATAAAAATCGTTATCTAAACTAAAGCTCTAAGCTATGGATAATTTCCAGCTGAAACATCAGCTGAAGTTAACTGCGGCTTAACGCGTCTATAGCTCGCTCTAAAGGCAGACTTTAGAAATGACATAAAATCAATTAGATTAAATTCAAGTAACATTTATGGAAACATCAGCTTCTCAGACAACGTAATACTGTACTTCACATAATAACTTTATTCTGAAATATTTGTGTGAGTTTTATGTAAAATTAACACATGTTATATGGAACGGAGAGACTCAAAATTTCCTCGTTTCTTCGCTAAAAGCTACTACAGACTTATTGTTTCCTATAAAGCGCCGTCCTTGGCGCACGAATTATTGGTCTGGCCGGCAAACCGGGGAGAAAAATATAGACAGAGACTTTTTATAAATCTATGAACACGTTAAGAGAAAAATCATTGCCAAAAGATTACAATCTGTAACATCCTATAGTCGTTGCGAAGAGTTTTCTATCCGTTTTTCCGTGAAACGTAACTAAGACTGCAAACTTGTAACTGCGTGCGGACGGGATTTATAATTAAAATTGCATACGCCATTGATCGGGTAATCACGCCGCGTACATATTTCCTCCTGTCTCTTCTTCAATTCCTACAACGGTATATAGCTTCGGCATCTCTTACACAATCTCTGGCAATAGTTTATCTTCAGATTTTTTAATCATTAATAAATCCTACGGAATTTTTTTTTTATCATTATATTTTATCTTCATATCGTAAATAAGTCTCGAAGAGACGAACTTATATTAAAAATCGTCACTACAAGAGGTCTGTTAGAGTTTTTGTAATTGTTGGGAGTATAATTACTAGATAAGTAATTGTTAACTAATGATGCAGACACGATAGTAGTAGTTTCGATACGCCCCCTTATCGCTGGTCGCGCCCGGTGTCAAGTCAAGGCTTCGGAATGTGTCGGCGTCTGACTTCGGTTGAATCGCATCTCTTCGTCCTCGCTCCGACTGAATATTGCATCGCGTACGTCGCTTTAAGCTTTAACACAGCCGTGAATAACCGAATCGGTCGAGCGGGAGAAACAAACGAAATTTCTTAAGAATATAGAATTGGCGCGCGGCAATATCCGCCGTTAAAGTATTTTTTTTTCTTTTTATTCCGCCCAGCAATGTGTTCGGTATGCGCGAATGAATAATAGGACAGAATGCGTTGTTGGTTGCCCGAAAAGGCATTCGATGTGTGACAATTTTTTCCACGATAAAAAAAAACTCGCCCGCGATTTACTCACTGATCAAAGTTTATTTTACCGTATTAAAGCTCTCTCGGGCGTAATCAAACGATTTTACGCGAAGAACGATCAGAGAAAACGGAGTAAACTCGATTCGATTAATGGTATGAAATAATACAAAGACTTTGTGCTTCTCTTTCTCGTTGCTTGTGCAATTACCTAATTGCTTATTTCCAACATTAACGCAATAATTAGCTGCGCGATACAAGAGTCCTGATAAGAGAACGAGAATCATAAAAAATAGTCGGCATCACAATGATGTGAATGCTTTGTGATAATCTTTATCACGTCACTATTGATGTCACATGTATCAGCACGTACGTTTAGACTTTAGATCAAGATAAAGATCGGAAATATTGATCTTTATCAATATTTATTAATTTTTAAAAATCGTAATTATATGCTATGCAAGCAATTATATTCTATGTATTGCTTATACGCAATATTTAACAAACAAGTGAAGATCCTTGAAATAAAGTAAAAATAGAGGTAATAAAAATCTAGTCCATGGACAACAACGCGCAGTTATATTTGAGAAGAAAGAAATAAATAATTAATACACGAAAGATTAAACACATTTCGATTCAAATTTGGACCATCTTCAGTAATCAGTAGTTGGAGTAAAACAATGTATTTCGAAGGTCATAAATCATTTCTTTCCTGATAAAATTTAATAGGTTCACACACGTTCCACATACGTTCATTTTCTTAACGCTATTGCCTGAACCAAAGTAATATACGAGTAACAATATTATATATGATGTCGAATATTGTACGTTCTGCCCGAAGAAAATTCTGTACTCTATTCGTAAAAATCTACCTGGAGAAAACCCTGTCCGGTCGTGAAAACCTGATCGTGAAAAATGCAGCGGCGTTCGACGAGAAAACCAGTTCACCAACACCGAGCGCGGGATTTCACACACGCACAGTGAATTTCTGTTATGATCTACCACAAACACTCTCACCCGTTGTACCGGACACGTCGTTTGTTTGCATCCCAGCTGGATTACTGGAATACGAAAAATATCCGCGTCACCTGAACGACGCCGACGACGACGACGACGAGTCGTGCTTACAGGACGGTAAGATGCACTTTACGTTGCACACACGCGCCGAGAGTGCCGAGACCGAGCTGCAAAGTGCATCGAGCGCGCAGGTTGCCGCGTGGAAAAGCTCGTTGTCGCTGGTTGACGCGACGCGACTCCGAACTATACTGAACTGTACTGAAATTTATTTGAAATTCTACCTCTCTTACTCTCCTTTGCACTCCCGGTTCCCATCTCGGTTTCTCCTACCACCTAGGTCACGTGCAGTCACTCTGCTTTTATCTTCGTTCGACTAGTAGAGACCGCGCACACAGCTTGTCCTCCTTTCATCCGTCTACCGTCTCCCACTGTCGCGTCGTTTTACAAGGTTTTCGCGCGCGCTAAGCCTGACGGATATCTCTTTTTCGCGGTTTTTCCGCGGTATTTCGCAGTCGCACTCGAAGATCAGGCGCGTAATGCAGAAACACGACGCGAATAAATCGCGCCGGAAATACTGGGCGTTCGCAAGAGGAATGGCGCAACCAATTTTTTATAATGCATTGATTCTTTATTATCTCAACTCTGTATGATATACGATATTTTTTTAATCAGTTGATAATTATATTAATTAAATATACTCTTTTTTTAAATCCTCGACACTGATTCTTTAAGTAAAAAAATTAATTGTTATGTCAACTGAGAGACGATGATAACATAAAAATATAATACTTATGATATTGATTCGTTTCTCGAACCAGCAGAGTTAAAAAAGCGCACGCGAAATAAATTCTTTGAATTCTTTTTCTTGTTGCGAATACAAGTTTCCGTTCGACAAATCAGATCAATTCCCTTTACAAATATTTCTGACATGTAATTGCAAATTATCACGAATTAGTCTTCAATGTGACTCCTGCACTCATTTAATTAAGCACTTTTCGACGTATATCGACAAGAATTTTATTCGTCTTGTCGGTTGCATACTCTGGTAACATCGCTGCGTATGTTATAAATAGCCTATATAATGTGCATCATTATGTACGCGCCGTAATGTTGATTTTTCATGTGCCCTATCTTTAGTCATCAGTTCTATAGGCGCTATTACTGCATAAATTAGCTTCGTTTCTACGATTTCATGCGAAAATCTTGAATTGGAACAAAGTTTTATTGGCTATGTTATTGCTTCACGTTAAAATTAAGAGAAAAATTTCAGCCTTATTCTATTAAGAAAATAGATAAAAATTAGCATGTAAGACTATTATTATAGGTAAAGATATTTCCTTATAAATAATGAATCTCTGAATTTCAAACTCGCGAAATTTTCCTCAAGCTCTTTTTTGAAAAAGATCGTTCTTAATCTTAATTTAAACTTAATGCAATTATTAAAATTTTATGCTTAAATATCTCTATTGTTAATGAATAAAGTCTGAATTTAAAATTGCATTAAAATCTGCTTGAAATTAGATCAGGAATAAGATCTTATAATTTATTTAAGTATCGTGAATTTAATTCGGGAAAGGCTCCTTACATTTTTAATGGATTATAATTTTTATCTATTAAGAAATAATCTACTTTAAATTAATTTGTATGATCAAAGCAGAGATTATTCCTTAATAGGTAAAATCTTGAAAGATCTCTTATCAGGTTTTTGGACACCTCGTGCAGAAGAAAAGCTTTCCAACACAGCGCGCGGTTTACTTTAAAATAAAGTACTTTGCTCGCGCTCCGTCTGATGGCTATACAACCCAGATCAGCGCACTTATACTGTAATGACCTTAACGAGCCTCATTCCGAGCGTGCCTCGTAAATGTCACGAGTGTTAATTCATCCGCATTGGATGCAGTGTGTCTCGTAAAAAAAAAAAAGAAAAAAAACAGGATCTCACGCCGTTCCCTCCCATAAAATTGCAAGCTTCGACGAGACTTAATAACCGCTCGTTACCGCGAAGACGGCGAGAAATGTCTACGATCGCTTCCCGGGAGAGGTTCACGCGATGTTGCGAGGGACAGAATTTAGAACTTGTGCGCGCGTGGCGTAGCGAGGAAAAGAATAAGACGTCTCGACGTCTGTCGCCACGGAGATTTCTGCAGATACGATGCATCTTCGGCCGCGCGCGTCGCGTCGTCATATCGGCCGGACAAGTTTTAGCCGCGCGGATCTCGCGAAGTTCGCGGCGCGAGACGCGGCGAGACGACGGACGGCGGCCCTCCGCACTTGACGAACGTACGCCCGCGACGACCTACTTGCCTCCCTCGGTCTCTACCCCCTCGATACCATCCCCCGAAAGCGCGAAGGAACTTTTCGCTCCCGCGACACTCCGCATTGCGCGACGACGATGCAAATTTCGTGTCTTCGTCTTTCTATTCATATGCGCTTTCCCCTCCCCCCCCTGCGCTACTCGGACCTTAATGCACATCTCGGCCCCGACCGTCGACTCTGCGCCAATTTATTACACTCCGCGTTAATACCTTTACCGATCGTAATAATGAGAACTCGGTAAATGCGGTTCGCGCGTGTGAAGTAAACACGCCCAGCTGCAGATCGGTGCGCGAGTATGCACAGCGCGAGGTCCCATCTTTTTTAATTATAATTTTAATAATAGAGCGTTATCTCTCTTTCATAACGCTCGAAATATTAACACGCGAAATATTAACACTTAAAAAAAGGATAGAATTTTGGAGGTGGGCTAGAGAGGGTCTCTCTCGCTTTCGTCGTAAATAGATAATTTTCATTATGCACGCGACGTGACCAGAATACGGGAAAGCAATTTTCTCGTTTGGGCAAGAAAATCGGGCGAAGGATTAATCTCTGCCGTGTCGAAGCAATTTTTGCGGAAATGGCTCTTCCATACGCCTGCGGTTTCCGTCGCGGCTCGCTAACGCGCGAATCACTGCGCACGATATTAGTACCAATTAATCGCGTTGCGATAATTTTGTCGGACAATTACAGCGCGCTACGCATCGTCTTCGCCTCAAAAAAAAAAAAAAAAGCGAAATCGCCCCGCGAAATCGCAAAGGGCATCGGTCTCTATTCGACTCAAGATTTGCCCTACTCTCCGCTCGGGATACTGTACGTTAATGCATACGTAATGCATTAATACGTTTGTGAAGATGCATGTGCATCTATAGACGGTGCCGTGTAATCTCGTATCGACGAGAACGAAAGCCCGGAGTGTTACGGTATTCCAGTGACCCATCTCGAGCGGCGCGGCGGCGCGCGGGCGAGCGCCAAAGCCGCTGACATGACTAACGAGATTAACGTCCCGCGCGTCATTAGCTTATTCGGTATGCCCCTTAGATATCATCGTTTCGCATCGCCCCATTACGGAGGATACGCCCGGGAAAGCGTGTCGCAGATGCGCGAGGAAGATCCCTCTCTCTCTTTCTCCCTCGCTGACGTATGTACGTACGTCGGCTTCGGGGAGGCCTTTTTTTCCGAAGCCTGGAGGAGGAGCGCAAACGGAGGGGCGACGGCACGTACCGCAAATAAAATAAGGTACGAGAAACTCTTCGCGGGACCCTAAATTAATAATTTTCAGGCAACCCCCGGCGGAAGGATAACCGAGCAAGGAGTTGTTATGCATCTTTTAAGGCGGTATGAGCGGTTATATATCTTTGGAGATACTTGCGGAGTGAATACGTCCCTCTTTTCGGAGCAGTTCGAATATTTTCATGAGTACATACCTTTAAAAATTGACGAACGCTTCTGCGATAAGTTATTCTACGAGGCATTTTCTTTTTCTAACGGATATAACAGCTTTCGAGACTCGAGTAATTAATTTTCGTATAACAGACGCTCTCTGAAATCAGGCGGAAGGCGAAGGTGCTAAAATTGTTCCACGAGCGAAATTTATTCATTCGTTGTTTAATTTAAGGATTCGCGTCGTTCAAATTGGGATTTCTCCCCCCCCCCCTTTTATTTTAACGGAATGCTGATTCGCGACGGGTCTACGCGAGATATCGAAAGTCGAAACTTAGAACGCGCTGAAAGCGATGACCTCCCTCGACATTTTCGCTAAGGAAAAATTAACTCCCCCGGCCCAAGGGGAGCAGCGATATATATCGATTGTCTGCCAATTCTAGGACGTTCTATAGATCCGCCCATGAAATAAGAACGCTCTCTGATACGATCATTAGCCGGGAACTAACGGGTTGCCACGAGCCGCGGGTTAAAAATGAATCCCTCGCTGCACCTGGGGCCACCACTGTACGGCGTGGCGGCGCGAGCGCCGCGAAATTCGCGGAGATTTCTTCGTGTGCATTCCCGAATCTCATTAAGCAACCATCGGCGGGAGTCACGCGAAGCGGAGGAGAACGTGATTCCGGGGAATGAGGGGGGGAGGGGAAATTCGAAACGCGAATTCGAGAACGCGGGGTGTATATAGAGCCGCGGCGTCGCGACGCGCCGCGCGCCGGGTGGAGTTCCTCGGCACTGCAACGGTTGGCGATGAACGCAAACGTATCCGGGTAATGCGATATATACGGTTGGCGTTTATTCCGCAGGAATAACACAGGAGAAGTGCCCCCGCTTGCACGAGAAACACCCTCCAGGCATTCTCTCGTATATACGCGACGTGCGTGCGCCTCGAACGCATCGGATAATATAATTTCAGGGACGTGTCCTTCGATAAATTTAGAGCCGAGCTTTCCTTGGCGCTGTTATCTTTGCAGCCGAGTTCTAATTAAGATTCTGTTGGAATAAAACTCATCTCTAATTGAACGCTAGACAGACGATCGACATACGCGGTTATTCGATTGTGCGCCAGTCGCGAGAGAAAAGCTCCTCGTTTCGAAAAATATGCGGTTTACAAGTTTACGCTCATGCGTTCACTTTGCGCAGGCAAATAACAAATTTTACGTAACAAACGCGATCAATCATATCTTCGCTCTTGCGGCAACATTGTGATCGTGCGGAAAAGAGAACAAAAGGATCTGCATTGTACGGATCAACGAAAGATCGCTGCTGTGAACCTCCTCGCGCCGCGGGATCGAAATGAGAGGATACTTTCGACACGCAAATTTCGGGGGGAAAAATGGAAAAGGAAAGTGCAAGACGTGCGCTGTCGTGTGCGGGAGGGGTAGCGTTCGTGTTCGCCGTTCGTTCGTTCATTCGTCCGTCCGTCCGTCCGTCCATCTGTCCGCCCGTTCGCGAGTCGAACGCAACCCTCGATGGCTCGCTCGCTCGAGTCGACTCGGACGCGCTCGAACTCGAGGGTAGGGTCGCGGCATGCCCTCGCGCATTTCCCTTCGACGGCTGGCAACTCACGTCGGCTCACGTTTTACCCGCACGACGGCACAAATCTCTCCGTCGTTCTCCTAGGCCGATCTTTGCGAGCGCCGCACGACGTTGCGGACGTCTTGTATTATCGATTGACGAAAGTTATGTGGAGGGACTCGCCGCCGGGGCACAACGATCGTGACGCGCGAGCGAGCGAGCTCGGAGCGAGAAGAGAAAAGAAAAAGAAGAAAAGGGAGGAAGGAAGATCGGAGCAGCGAGCGAGCGAAGACATTCCACCCTCGCGCTCACGGTCATCCTCCTCTCTCGCGCACCTTCTTTCCTCTTTCTCCTCGCTCTACACGTCATTCTCTATGCTGCTTCCTTTTCCCCATTTCCCCGCACCCCCCGTCGTGCCCCGCACTAGATCGTCGTCGAGAATGAACAGAACAGTCGAGAGGAGTAAACGCACCCCCTCCGTTACCCCCTATGTAAAATTCGCAGGGCAATGTTATATTGCACAAACAGGGCGAGGAAGAACGAGAACACGGAGAAGACAGATCAAGGGGATGATCGCACTCACCCTCACGGGGTTAGACCGTCGCGGTGGAAGCCTCGTTGGCAGCGCGGACGACGAACATGCTCGCGTCGGAAACGGCAGTAGTGGCAGTGGCGGGACTGGCGGCGGCAGCGGCACCCACGATGACGACGACGGCGGCGGCGGCGGCGGCAGCGGTGGCGGCGGCGGCGGCGGCGGCGGCGGTGGCAGTTACGACGACGTCGACGACGCTGTACGCGGAGAACGCGACGACGGTGGCGGCGGCGGCAGCGAGAGCCGCACCACGAGCGACGTTAGCGTTAGCGCGAGCTGCAGGCGACAGCGGCGACGACGGCAACGATGACGATGACGATGACAATAACGATGACGACGAGTAGTCACTTCCCACCTCCGTGCAATCCGGGGAGGGCACCATCTCCTCCTCGCCCGTGCGATCGCGTGCACACCCGACGACGACGACGCCGACGTCTGCACCACTACTGCTGCTGCTGCTGCTGCTGCTGCTGCTGCTACTGCTACTGCTGGCTTGCCATGCAACGACGACCACCACGCTATGACACCACCGTGGTCGCGCTACCACACCGAGTAACATCGTCGCAGTGTCATCGTTGTCGCGCCCCTCGGCGTGCGCCCCGTTTTTCGCGTGTTGCTGCTGGATACTGCTTGGCTCTGGCGCTCGATCGCACCGTGTGTGCGTGCGACGGGGGTGGGCGCGAAAGGAAAAAAAAAGGGAAAAAAGGTCGAACGCACAGGACGCACGCACTCTTTCGTCGCTCTCTTCCTGTCTCCCTCTTTCTCTCTTTCTCTCCCTCGCTCTCTTCCTTCACACACACTCTCTCTCTCCCCCTTTCTCTTTCTCTCTCTCTCTCTCCTCTCTCTCTCTCCCTCTCTGTCTCGCGGCGATTACACGCACGAGGACTCGAGAAGACGGTGCTCGTCTCCCCCGATCGACTGCACGACACCGATGCCCGCTGATGCC
This sequence comes from Wasmannia auropunctata, assembly GCF_000956235.1. Taxonomy (NCBI): domain Eukaryota; kingdom Metazoa; phylum Arthropoda; class Insecta; order Hymenoptera; family Formicidae; genus Wasmannia; species Wasmannia auropunctata. The sequence continues at coordinate 1,544,095 of NW_012026852.1, read as the reverse complement.
AGGAGACGCCCCAACGCGGGGCACCCAGTTCGACGTATGGCGAGCGACGGCTCACCCCGCGATCCGCGTCTGTGCTCGGCCCGACTCGCGCAGTGCCGTAACACGAGCGGGACCAACCCGCCGCGGTGCCCGCACGGGGGTGGTCGGGCGCCAACCCCTTCCTTCTCGCGCGACCTTATCTCTTAACCCTTCCTCGAGCGTGCCGCACCCGCGCGATATCGTCCTATTCGACAATCCCGAAGAAACATTCCTTCAATATTCGAAATCTCACTGTCTTTTTGACAATCGATCCCTCTGTTTCTGCCTCCCTCTCTCTCTTCCTCTTCCCCCGTCGCGAAATCCCAAATAGAGTGAAGATTATTGATTTCGCGCCGAACCGCGCGAACTAAAGCAAGCGTCCTCGCGGTTCGCGGACCGTCACGCGAACCTTCGCACGTTCGCGCGTTAGCTCGGGCGATGATTTCCCTAAGCGTTCAGAAACATTTTCCCCGAATTGTTCCGCGCGCGGAACGGCGAGAGCGCTTTTAGTCGCGGGCACCGCGAGCCCTTCGGGGCGACCTGGAGCCGTCGGGCACTCAGCGGCAAGGCGGGGGGCTAAGGAAGCCCTTGAAATCAATAGCCAGCCGCTACTGCCGCCGCCACCCTGATCAGGCTGCTCTGCGCTGCATCCGCCGCCGCCGCCGCCACCGCCACCGCCACCACCACTACCACCGTCACCGTCGCCGCCACCATTACCGCCGCCACCGCCGCCGCCGTCACTGCCATCTCCTCCTCCTCCTCCCTCTTCCCGTATCCCGATTTATCCTCACGGCGTGACCGAGGAAGTCGCGTCGTGCCCGACTTTAGTTCGCAGCCGAACGTCTCTCGGTACCGAGCGTCATCGGTCACCGAGTGACCCGATCCCGGAAGGGGGTAGGGAAACTACGTACCACCAGGGGTGTCGTGGAAACGCGTCTAATTCGCACCGCCGTTGAACATTAACCGGTCAGTCTTCGGGGCATTGGCAAAGGAGACCACCGTGTGACCTTCGATTCGTACGGTGAATGCTCCGAGTACACATCCGCGGAAAACGGCTAGCCACGAGAGTCCTTTACGTATATAGGATCACCGCGTTAGATAATCGCGAAAATCTCGCTACGACCGAAATTGAGACAGTTTCCCCATGATGCTGCTATAAAAATCGGTGAACGCCTGGCTGAAGGTGGCTCCCGTTTTACACGAGACTCAACGCAGATTCGACGTTAACGTTTACCATATTCAAGAAACGCTCCGCTGCAAAAAGCCACTAATCTCCCCCGCTTGTAACCCGGTAAAGGCCAAAGCTCCACGTCTTCGGTACTAAATCACGAGTTGTCACGGCGATCCTTATCTAAGCCTCGCTTTTTTCATTTCCCTCCGTGTGCCCGCCTATACATTTATATATAGTAACGTGGCGTATGTCCCGGGGCACGCTACTGCCAAAAATCTTTGATGGAACGAGCGAGCGATAGCTACTCGGGGACCTAAAACGATACAACGACGCGGCTCCGGGAATGAAGCTTTTCACGTAAAGCGAGAGATTCGATCTTTCGCTCGAACCGATGACGTAAATACCGAACGGGAAACGGGTATGAAAAAGTCGGACTCTCACCCTCCTCCTCCTTCTCCTCCCCCCCCCACCCTCCGACATTCAGAGGACTTACACTTTGACGTTCTTACCGCAATGGTTGAACCGCGACCTTCCGATGTGACCGAAAATATAGACGCGTAGGGAGACGTACGTAGATTGCGGTCTGGTTATGAGTTGACCTACTCCACTTTGGATCTACCTACGCGCTCCCTTTTCCAGGGATGCTGCTACCCCTTTCGGAAGCCCCCTGTCTCGCGTCACGAGGATGCTTGGCTCGAGTTCTCCTCGTCACAATCTTTCCGGGCGTTTTTTAATCTCTTATTATAAAATGTCTTTTCTCCATTCGTTCCACCTCGTTCAATCCCGCACGAAAAAAAATTAGTTGAAACTGTTACTCTTAAAATTTTAACATCCATTTAACATCCAATTAGAAAACTTGATATGCAGGAATCAATATTTCTAATTTGATATTAATATATTTTAATCGAGTATTTCGGATTTAAAGTATTACGTACAGACGGTCGGTGAATCAGGAAGTTATACCTATATGAAATAATTGTAAAGATGACTTTCAGTTTTTCTATTCGCGAATGTATCATAACTCTGCGAAATATGTTATCGAAACAGGCGCGCGTCCTCCGCCGCAAATGTGCGTCATACATGCGCTCTCATTCTTGCTCTTGAAAGAACTTATCGTGAAACACGATACTGGACTGCAAAGCTTTCTATATTTAAGTTTTCTATATTTAATTTCTATATTAAATCCTTGATAAATAAAAGATATGTAAACTAAAATATTAACTTAATATTAAATTAATATTTAATTGATATTTAATTAAATATTGATAATTCATGAATTTAGATCGGCCTTTGAGAGTCGTCGGTCCCGACGCGTAATCGGGATTATGAGAACGCACATCAATTATTCGCTGTGGTATCGAAACATCAGAAGTCTGCATAGTACATTCTTTAATAGAATACTTTTATTCAAACACGAGTGTTAACGAAATCGCTGTTAATAGATTAATCGCACGTGACGGCATGCGTCACGCATGAAGCAAAACCGCAAAAACTTCGGTAATGATATATATATAATTATACGTATAACAATCGTATATAGATCATATACAACAAATTCTTGGTATATCTGTAATAAAATCTCACTAACGTAGTAGTATCTAAGGTATGTTTTTATGCATCGTGCATACTAATTGTATCGCTTTCTTTTTTTTTCTTCTACGGAATATGGAGAGTACCTCTGGTGCAGTTAAAACGCACGAGATGAGAAACGTGCATTTGCCATCTCTTAGGCACGAATATACATACATATACATAACATACATATATATACATATATACATATATACATATATATGTATACATGTACATGCATATACACATATATTTTGTTTTACAAAGACGCGACATAGATCAGGTTCGAATTAACGAACTCCATAATACACGGGATATACATGTAAAATACATACATACATATATATATATATATATATATATATATATATACATATATATGTAAGGAGAGATAGAGCTCGACTTTACACATGATTCAAGATCTACGATCATTTTTTCTCTCGCTGTAGGAGCCGCTGAATCCTTCTCACGCGCCGAAAATCGAACGTTTTACAGGAATGTCTCGGAAAAATAGCGCTGAGTATTGAAGAGAAGTCCGAATAAATCCCCGCCTTCGAATCAGAAACTCGTACAGCGATGGAAGTTTCACACCGACAATTAAGTACACGCGTCGTCGCGCGCGACGAAGAACGCATTTTATACAGAGTCTAATTCAATAACGGAACATATACTCTTTACATTCTTCTATATTCGTATATTACAGAGCCGCGAGACACACGGGTATTCGTAGCTCGCTAAAAAGAAAAAAAAAAGGACTTGCCGATTTGGCGGTGTAAAAATAAAAATTCGGAGCGACGGAGGAAGCCAGTTAAGGTTGAAAATCGTGTTTAATTAACGCTATATTGCCTCTAGTACTAAGGCACAGTTATATAAATATCTCTATACCTGTGTGAGATAAGTATTACGTGCTTCAACAATACAGTACTTTTAATGTGTGACAACCTGCGGTCGGCCCGTTCGAGCCTCGTTCGAAACTCGACCGAGCGACTGTCGTTCCGCTTCGGACTCCTCGACAAATAAATATTATGTCCATATATATGTTGTAACTATCGCGTGTCAACGCTTAATCCGGACGACAGTTTTTCGAGCAGAGAGGTGCATAATTCAAAACCCTTCGGCGTTTGTGATATCCGAGACATATCTTTATTCGTTATTTTCGTAAGACAAACATAAAGAAATAAAAAGTACACTGAAGCGTCAAGTAAGTTCAATGCATTTTATAACGTTCTCTTTCTTTCTTTCTCTCTCTCTCTCTCTCTTTCTTTTCATCTTTCTTATTTAATATACCAACGCTGCTGGCGGGATACAGCTACCAGCACAACCAATTGTTGGATCATGTACCACTACTCAGCCAATTCCGCCTCTATCCCCCTCCTCCCCTCCGGCCCCGACTATGTGTTTTATAAATATATATATATATATATATTTTTCAAATGGACACAATATGTACAACGGGGAACAAGAACGGCGCCCGGCGCGGATGCGCCGAAGTAGCGCAAAATCGAGCGAACATGGGCAACAGCCGTTCTCATTGCAGTACACCAGCAACTGGACACTATTTCTGCCTCCGATTGTACAATATTATTTATGTGATGTAAGTTATATTTTACGTTAGAGAAAGATGCTATATGACAGTAATAGCACCCTTACTCGTTTGTGTGTGATCTTTTTGCACCAGTACGGTTCGGCCTATATTGCGAATAAATGGTGTACAAATTTGAGAAAGAGTGCGATAACAATTAGTAACTTGGTAACTTATGATAGCGAATTAAAACTTCAAAGGCATTGAGCAATGCGAATGACGAATAATTATTACCTTGAATATGTATTTATAAATACGAAATTTTTACTCGTTATTCGCGCGATACACATTTCTTTGCCCAACGCTACTTCAGGACAGGGCGCAACTTACAGAGCGAAAATTCCTTTACAAGCACAACAAAATTGAGAATGTAACTATGACAAGTGTAAACCGAGTGTTACTTAGCGTCTTCCGAATCAAGTTTGCGTTCTTAAAAAGAAGACAAAAAAAATAAAATAAAATAAAATAAATTTTTAAACCAAGCAACTTTTTTTATCAGGACTTAAGCACACACTCGTAACGAGCAATTCTATTAATGTAGACCACTACCACGTTCGTGTTTACAGCATTTATTATGAACATTCGAATAACGCAACGTTTAGAGTCTGTGTCTGCGATCGAACGATGGCATATGACGGCAGAAGACAGGCTAAAAAAACTTGGGGGCGGTGGGGATACACTGAGGTATACAGTAAGATAAAGGCTGTTCAGATTAGTTTTCCCAGCAAGTAACCGACTATAACCATGGCGACGGCGATGAGGATACTAGTTGATGTCGGAGATAACTGGCTACTGCTCGGCGAGGTTAGTCCTCTGGGTGGTGCAAGGTTACAATCATTGCCCAGTTCAAGTGCCGCGTTTCGCCACTTCATTAAATCTTCCTGCAGACGAATATACGTACGAGCGTGTTATTGACAGATTTCTGATGACGATTTTCGAATTTGTAATGTTTCTTTTAAATTAAATTTAATGCCGATGATTTAGTAAATCATTCCTAGAATGTATAGAAATGGCAGCATCGTCAATCTTGATTTTTTGGGTAAAATTAAATAATAAACTCAATTTGTCTCAAATTAATAAAATCTAAGGCAAATTTTGGTTAATATGAATTCAAAATACAACAAATTTGATTTGTACAAATCAATAAAACTTGTAAAAGCTGCATCTAAATGTAACAGTTGATACTTGCCCTAAGTTGAAGATTTTCCTGCCTAAGCGTGCTTTCCTCTACCCTAAGCTGATTAACCTCTTGCGCAGCTTTTAATAGTTTCTCTTCTGCTTCACCAAAAACCTGAGGAGAACCATATTGTTTGGGGAACAATTATAATAAACGATGATGGTTGTCAATCTACAAACAATACACTTAATATCTTACTTTAGGCGACGATTTGACCGAATCGCCAACTGTTTTGTTCTTTCCGTTAGTCGTATTAGAGTCTGCCTTGGTTGTTGTGGAAGTCGCGGTCGTTTTAGCTGTACTAGTAGTACTGGTTACAGGATTTTCAAAGACGCATTTCAATTTCGAATCCATTAATTGATCTGGATTTATATCCTTCCACTAGAAGAAAAAAAAACGATATATATTATTATAATAATAAACCATTATTAACCTTAAAACTGAAAAAAATTATTAAAATAGAAAGTTCTTATGTACATACAAACTTCAAAATCATATCTACTTTATTTATTGACATATATTAATATATTAGTTTGAATATAGTATTACACTTTCTTACCACATCAATTGGATACTCATCATCATCGTCGTCGGGTGCTACCACAGTTTGCACCATAAATTTATGTTTATTTTTCTCCGATGGATCAAAATCATATGGTTGTAAGCATACTGTAATAAAATTCATGATATTTAACTACAAAAGAATTGACCCTTTTTTTTTAATTTTACAAATATAAGTAATATCATAATAATATCTAGGAGATACATATATACGAGAATTGTGGAAGTTCAACAAGTATACGAAATAAAATTTATAATTCAATTTCTAATTCTGTAGACCAACCTGCTATTTCAGTGACATCCTTTGGCTTGAGAGCTCCAGAGTTTGGACGTACACAGTATCTCTTTGGGGCAGTTGTCTTTATCTTAAAATATACCTTTTTATTCGTTGGATTAATTAATTTTATATATGATGTAACCGGGCCTCCTGTAAAAGGACCTGTAACAAAGTAAATGACAAAATCAATGATTTATGATCCAAGATAATGATTTACGAATGAAACAGCTATTTGCGCATGAAGATTCAGCGAATGGATGTTTATATTTCGCTTTGTAATTATTAATAAGATAGAGATCATGCAAAGATCAACTATAAACAGTATAAAAAAAGATCATCCTGGAAAAATACAGATACAAGTGCGAGGTCGCAACTCGTGTGTCAAGGAATATAAATATTGATACTTGGCGAATATTTAATATAATTATTTGATGCAGTACTATACTTTTTCTTATGAGTATCTACTAGTATTCCCCCAGTCAGTACATAATTAAATAAAATCCTTCTTACACGCTGAGAAAGTGTCACGGTATCAAAGAACAACTACTAGAATTACGTTTTTCTTTCAAAGAAGATCCGCTAATCAAGATCAATCATTCGTCGTTAGTTGCTAGTCATTCAGCTGTTAGTCACCGTTCCACTAGAATCATTAGATAACGTTCAAATTCCGTTTGCAAAAAAAAAAACGATAAACGCAAAGCGAGGAAATAGATTCCGTTAATCGCTATCGCATAGTAATCGACTATATAAAAGTCGTCTGTAAAATACGTCTCTAATTGCAATTCCACACTTCGTTATCGCTGATCTATCGCCGCCAAGTTACATACGGGATGTAAACACAATGCAAATTTGTCGCATGTACAGGAGAAAAAAAAATATGTAGATTGTAGAATAAATATGTGGAATATGAAACGGTCAACTTGGGTAGGGGGGGGGATGACAAGGAAAAGGGGCAAGATCGCGGATTGTTTTTCGACTTTCGAGTGCATCCAGATCCCGATAACGAGAAAACGGGTCGCGAATGAACGCGGCGTTTCGCTGAAACGGCGATACGCCATCGGCGCGCTCGAGTGTTTGTTCCCACCGACAATGTATGTATGTACGTATGTACAATACGTGTGACATACACACACACACACACACGCGCGCGCTCGCGCGCATACACACTACACCGGTCATAGTCGAAGGACGTTACATCACACTCGATTTGAGCATAATTAATAAGCCTCATTTTTGCGGCGATCGGTAGGAGCGCGTGTGCGGCGAGCGCCCGGACGAGCCGCGTAAACATACATCGCGCTCGAGGTGCTAAATGAAACTCCACACTGCGTGGGCGTGTGTGTGTGTGCGCGCGCGTGTATGTGTGTGTGTTATACGAATGACAAATCTGAATGTATCAATCTGACATTTTCGTTCTGCGGAAAATTTTGAAGGGAGCACCGCGTGCGCGCGGGTCAGGTGGTCGCGGGGAGAGACCAGGGTTCAACGTTCTCCCGAGTTTCATGAAGAAAATCTCCGAACGGATATCCGATTAAAAGGAGAGCGAGAGAATAGATAGATAAAGAGAACGATAGAATCGAGGGAATCGTAAAAAAAAAAAAATTCGAACGGCATTCGCGATCTACTGCCGGGCGGCCAGGCTGTTGGCGGCGAGGCATAAATAAACGAGGCTCTTATGGATTACTAGGCGCGTATAGAGCGCGGGGAGTTAAGTGGAACAGCGGTATAAATTCAATAAATGGGTTTTCCTCGTATCGGCGATCAGCGATCGGCCGGTGCGGTGTGGGCATTGACGGTAAACTAACTAGGTCCGCTGCGGTGGCCGATCGATGGGGCCACCCGCACGCGTTTCGCGGCGGAAAGCGACCGGGAAGCGCGGATCGACCGATCTCTCTCTCTTTTCCGTCTCGCGAAGGGGGAAGAAAAAAAACGCGGCTCCGGAAACGCGGAAGCGGCCAGAGAGGGCGCGAGAGCCATCGGCCTGCCGTTCGACTGTCGTCGTCGTCGTCGTCGTCGACACCTGCCCGTCCGTTTCGGTTCCCCCTCGGTCTCTCGATGACGAGGCAAAATCCTCGGGGAATTAGCCTCGGTCGAGAGCCACCAAGAAAACTGGAACGGACGGGGCCGAACGAGGACGTCCGCCTCGCGGCCGTTCCCCGTCGCGGCGGCGGCGGCCGCGACGGCGAATCGCCGTGGATGACAGCGGATTGACATTCGCGACGGGGACAGATGGGGTTAGGTACGTCGAGGCTGGCGACGTCGCACACGCTCGCCGAGGCAGCGCACGGCCGCGACCTCGGAGCCCCTTGCTCCGCGTGCGGCACGACACACACACACACGACGCACGCCACGGCTCTATGTACGGATCGCGGCTACGCGATAGCGTGGTCCGCCGTGGCCGTGTCGTGTGTCGTGTGGCGAGGACGATGAACGTGCGCGAACGTGAGCGGCGACGAGTCGCGCGGACCTTACGTCATCTTGACGACGTAGCTCCGACGTATAGGCTCCGTCGTGCCGATGGCTCGTCGTCGCGAACGTTCGTCGCGAGCGGCGCACAACGCACGTACGTTCGCCTCGCGACACACCAAGGAGCTCGGCAGGGAAGGAACGGTGAATATAACTGATAAAAAAAAAGGGACGAGATACACGATGTGTGTGTGCATGCGTGTGCGTGTATGTATGTATGTATGTATGTATGCGCGCGCGGGTGGAAGATGATCTCTTGATCGCTCAAGTTTTTTTTCAGCGTACCCCTGAATCGCAGCTCGTTCTGCGGCTCGATAATTAAAACCTGCTCGGGCTTTTCGGCGGGCCTCGACGACATCCTGACTGGCGGACCAAGACGGACTTCCCGACGGACGAGTCACGGCTTTGTTGCTGTCTTCCACCACCTCCTCCTCCGTCGCCGCCGACACCACCACCACCACCACCACCGTCTCCTCTTCTTCTTCGCCTCCTTCTCCGCCGCCGCCTCCTCCTCCGCCTCCTCCTCACCGCCGCCGCCGCCGCCGACGTCTGCTGAAGCGCCAACGGATGGTCGACGACGCGTTGGGCCCCGCGTATTGACAAGTCGCTTGGTGCTCTCTCTAGCTCGTCGCGATTCCCCGCGTCGGCCGTGTACAACGTCGTGCCGTCGCCGTCGCCGTCGCCGTCGTCGTCGTCGTTGTCGTCGTCCCTTTCCCGTGCTGCCGTATCCTCACCGAGATTCCGTTGGACTGATTCCGATTCGCGGCTGGGCCAACGATGCGCATGCGCCCCCGACGACGCGACGGGGAAACTGCGCGCGCGAGAGGTAGTGGAGGCCGCGCGTTACGTCACGCGCTGCCGCGCCGCGGCCGGTAACGCGGTTCGTTCGTTCGTTCGTTCGTTTTTCAGCCGCTTCACTACTGCACCTGCACCGTACCTTCTGCACTCGTAATGAGACGAACGTGCAATTGCAATGGAGGAATAAAGAGAAAGGGGAAATGAGAGTGCGAAGAGAGTTCTGCCTACGAACAAACCTCCTATTTTTCTATCTATTTATCTGCCTCTATCTTCCTCCATCTCCTTTATATTATATTTTTTCTCTCTTCTTTCTCCAGATCGAGCGAGACAGAAGAAAATGCGCGTCCGATTTCCTTGGATTTTGCCGACACGTCGCGCGCTTGTAATTTTTTTTTTTTTTTCATTAATATCCAATTTCTAATTTATTTATTTCGGGTCGCCCATCGTTTTTTCTTTTATCGCCCGCGCTTTCGCTGTCAAGTTAATTCTCCCATTGTCTCCGCTCGCACCTGTACTCCACGAGCACGCGCAGAACGCAGCTGTGCACGCGCGCACCTAACCTTACCGAGACGCTCTCAGAGAACTGATGCTTCAGAACCTCCAAACTTCGACGCGGTAGAGAAAGGGAGATCCTGGATTTCTCTTTCGTCGCGAAACTGATATTTTTACCGTCGTTATCCTAATTTAATAAAATTACGCGATGGACATTCCGAATTTGAACGGGGATATTTTCAGGAACATGTCATTCATAGAAAATCGATCGCCCGTCGAAACCAAGCAGCTGCAGTTTCTCAAAATTTACGACGGTAAAGAGCGTGATCTGGAGTTCAACTCCTTCATCGCAGCCTGAAATAACATAGATGATATTAATATAGACAAATATTATTGAATACTATATAGTTGATGCAGACTGATTTCTCTGTTGCAGAGCGCAATGCCCTTCTCGGAGGCACTAACATGGTCGACATCTACTGGAACGGCACTCTCTGGTACTACAAGGACATCTCGGATTTCTCGCGGGAGAAAGCCGTCGCGTGCCGGCGAATGGACAGCGGAGTTTGCGACGTCGTTTACCTGAACAAGCACAGATTCGTCAGCGTGGAAGACAGCGGAGCTGTGCAGATCTACGAGATGTCTCAAACAGAACAACAGTTTGAGCATGTCGCGTACGCCTGCCAGCACGAGGACAGCATCCTGTCGGTGTCCATGTTTTCCAATCACAGAAACATCGTCACGGGCGGTATGGATTGCTGGTAAGAAATAAGTATCCCCAGAGATTCGCTTAGCAAATTGGATTTCAAATTGTATAACGAACGGGCAAGAGAGTCAAGCAAGTAGTGCTAAATTAATGAATTTTACATGAAATTAAAAGTAATTAACTAACCAATGGTTAGGCAATTTAGTAACATTATAACATCTCTCTCGTTTGTCCATTCATTATATGATCTCTTGGCAAGATGGCTTCAAAATATACGAGTGCAAATTAACAGTACGAGTTAAGGAGGATTAAACAAAGGGATTATTAATGTTACGCTTGTTGCAGCTTAAAAGTCTGGGATGTAGAGGACTTAATCTCGACTTACTCATACAGCTTTGCTCATTCAGACATCATCACTGGCGTAGACGTGAAGCCTATGTGCAATTCTATATTTGTATCCGCCTCTTTAGATAATGAATCCCTGCTATGGGACATCAGACGAGCCAAACCTGCAAATTGTACGTTTCTTTGTGTGTTGTTTTTTTTTGTCATCTCATATACGTATTATATTTTTGTAATTCTCTTCTTTTTTTTCGAAGGTATCTTTAGAAGAGCTAATTGTCCCTTAACGGCAGTATCGTGGAACACCACTTCGAATGATCTCATAGCGATAGGTACAGCCGACGGCAACATTGTACTAATTGACATTAGGCAAACGGAAACTCCGTTATACGAGTACGCCGAATGCGATGGGAGAGGCGTGCACAAGTTGTTATTCAATCCAAATCCAGAGAGGTGAGAATTTGTCGGAAATACGAATTTACTTGACTGTACAATAGTTTATACAGAATATTTCTTATATAACATATTTCGCTCGATGAATTTTTATAACAACTTGATCTATAATTTCCAGGAAAGAACAATTAGCGTGCTGTTTCGACAGCACGTCGGTAAAGGTATTCGATGCCTGTAGGGAAATGCTGCAACTATACGAGGACAATAGTCATAGCGATTTTGTGCGTGGGCTCGCATGGTACGAAGACGATGTATACTCGTGTTCATGGGACGCAAATGTGTTTAAGCATGTAGTAAATTGAATATATAGTTTTCTAAGGACAGCTCAAGTTAGTATATTAAAATTTTGTGATATTAAAATGATTTCTCACTTTATACATAATAGAATATTCAATTTATTAATTGAAATAACACCTCATTATATAATGAACATTCTCCTCGCCACGAGAGATTGAAAAATTTCATTCGTTACGTGTCAACGACGAAAATACTGATCGCAACTCAGGGATAATTGGATGGTGTTAATTTAAGGTAAAGATTCACAAGAAATGCATACGTTCAGTGTTCAGTTCGTATCTTCACTGCCACAATTAGCGGTGATACAAGATTGTGACGGATCTCAGTGCGTTTAACACATTGAAAAACATTCCTCTTGCATTTATTTAAAACCTCTTGATCATTGCTTCAGACATTTCTACAACATAGTTACGATACTCTCTGTGTTTACTCAATATATTCTATTTTATTGCAGAAAAGAGAAAAAAAGTATTCGAATTAAAAAGTATATTATCGCTACGTATATAACAGTAATGTAAAGGAGTCAAGTGTATATCGATACAGCAGAGAAATTTCTGTGTATCTTGTGGATCTTTAAAAGAATCGTAATGCTCTTAACGTATAATTTAAACAAGTCTTTCTTTTCCTTTTCTGATCCTACGGTGTGTACGGTATATCAAACATCCAACGGCACTTTATTTACAAAGTAAAGTCAATGGATAACGTAATAACGTGTGAACAAAATATCACAATTAAAAGCCATCACAAAGCGTCTTAAAAAAGAAAAAAAATTAGAAAATCATTTCCGGTATCGGTTAAAGGTGATATAAATTAAAGATACGCTACAATGTAATAATATAATATATGTATAGTAATTCTGATAAAATAAACATCAGCGAGCTTGTTCTGTGGTGCATAGAATCTACATAACGTACATTCTCTGTACCACAGAAAATTGCGAGTTACTTCCCCCGAACACACAGTAGATAACATTTCGTTTATTGTAAATATATTTTGAACATTTAAATTTTTTATTTTTTGTTGTACTGCAATTTGTAGGACTGATTTTTTTTTGTAGGACAACTGTGCATAAATAATTTTTTGTAAGTACATTAATATATCAAACTCGTTTATGCATACAACGTACATGAATAACGTGAAATTCATTTCGAAAAGAGACGGCAAGAAAGACAGTAATGAATTTACAGTATCTTCCTTCACATTATTACTATAAGTCCCCCGTATTCGTATTCTGAATTCGCGTACGCGTGCCACTTTGAAAAGGTATTGAAAAATGGTATTATGCAAATGAGCCTGACGTCAGTTTCAATTGAAAATACTCTGACTGATATGAGTCTTCCTTATCTCGGTTTATAACCACCGTCGTCGTGCCTGATTAGATTCTGCGATTACAAATTCTACAGCTACATGATCATCCTTGCATATAAAAACTTGAAAAGAGTAGCGCGGTACATGAGTTAAACATGACTAATGTTTTCGTCCATTAGGAAAAATGGATGTGTGTCTAACAATGATTGAATGTTATATCTAAACGCTGTTGAATTGCACATTGAAGATTGTTTTTCCGTACCGGATTTGGAAAAAAGTATCAGGTCCTCAAAACAATTTGTATTTGTGGCACCGAATTTGTTAACGAATGCTCATGTCGATGAGAACACATGTAATGCCGATGGGCTGCATAGTCTCGTTTCGAGGACTACCTGTATGCGCACTTTGTTCACCTGTATTACAGAAATTATTAAAATCGTTATGTACAATTGTCTTTTTTTTTTATATACTGACAATGAGATACATCATTGCATTGAGACTAAACGCGACATGTGGCTCTCATATCGACATTCATCATTGTTATCTTTTTTTTTCTCCTCTATGTAGCGGTACATAGAATCGTATAATCTGCTGCTTATTATATTGTTTTCTTTTTTTATAAACACGATCTGTCTTTTTTCTTTTCCCCCATATTGATAATGCTTATCCCACATTGTTGAGCATTTATATGAATTACAACCCGAACTCCTTGTCATCGTCTTCCGGCCTCACGTCCCCGTACATCCAAATATTGCGGTGGTTGTGCTTTGCGTCCTCTTCGGTTTTCTTGTATTCCTCGATCTGCAAACAAGCGATACACATAAACATAATAAATTTTATCGCAGTAGGGATGACGCGTGGTTTCGCGTACAAGTCGATCGACTCAATAGATCCCGAGTTCGATTCTCATCTCGCATGCCTTCATTTTATGAGAGCTTGATTGCAAAATTAAAGAAGAATTAAAGAAATTGCGAATAAAAGAAGGTAATGGCGGTAAAAATGTGCGAATTTCCGATAGGCATAGGCCAATAAAATAGAAGAAATTTTATCGCGGTAGACGGTTAGATTAACTAACCAATTTCGTAAGTCTCCTATCTCGGTGCTTTTGAACGTGCAGGAATCCGTCGGAAATGAGACCCTTCCCGATATCCTCGTTCGTGCTCGGATGCATCAGCGTAACGGCAATCACGTTGTTGCTCAGCTTGTATTCGATATTTAAGAGCAGAATTTTGTCCAATACATCCTCCTTAAACGCGTCCACTGCCGCTCTCTTGTCATCCGTCTGCAAAGATACCATTAACAGATGTCTTTTCGTTGATAAACATTTCCCTCTCGGGAAACATGAGTCGTATATTCGAGAATCTGCTACTTACGTCGCTCGGAAGGGTCACGCATGCAAGTGCGTATTCGTGCGCGTACGGCTTATCGGACGCAAAACGCGCCGGCAGATCGGCGACTCGCGTAACGTTGAGGGTCTCCCTGTTGCCGTAATCGATGTAGAACACACTGACATTGGTACCGGAGACCTTTTCCGTCTTCACGCGATACCACTGATCGTCGCCGCTGAATTTCGCGACCGCCAGATCTCCCCTGGTCGGCTTGTAGGCGCCGGGAAGCGGCGGATTGGCCGCCAACTCCTGGCGCAATTGCAGAAGCATACTCTCCAGCAAGCTACCCTGATCGACATACTGGGCGTAGAAATGCAGATCGTCGGTAACTTCGGAGATGACAACCTTTTGGTAATCGATCTTCCGCTCCTGCCCCTCCTTCTCGTCCACGATCTTGTCGGTCTCCACTGGCGCTTCCACGCGATTCTTCCAGATCTACAAAACGTACAAGTCACATATGATTCAGCTTCTTTAACGAAGTAATCCGTTAAATTATTCATTTGATTACATTTACTTACATTAAGCTTTTTTGCTCTTGCACGTTCCTCCGCGGCTTTAAGAGTTCTCGTGAGCTCCCCGGAGTCCGGGAAATTCACAACCTCGGCCAGACCTTCCTCGACCAGGGCGACGGACATGTTGACGTCGTTCACCGTTAGCCAACCGATGAAACCGCTCAGCTTCGTTTCCGTGTTCTCGATCTTGATCTCCACGTCTCGTTGGAAGCAGTGCTCCTTGGTGAACGCGAGAGCCTTCTCGCCGCATTCGTCGGCCTTCACCACCCCGCCGCCGGGCAGCGTTCTCTGACAACGCGGCGTTCTTATCCCAGCCAGCACGAACGTGATAACGTAGTCCTCCTTGGGTAGGTAGAGCTTCAGCCGCGAGCCGCTCGTCACGAACTCGACGACCGCTCGGATTCCCTGCGCCCGTTTGAGCGACGTGAGGAACGCCTTCGCCTTCGAGGGATCGTTCGAGAGATCCACTATTCTGTGAACTGGAATGTCCTTCTTCGCGTGCAGCCCGTGCTGCGACTTCTCCGCTTTGCTCTCGGCCACTTGCAGGAGATTGTAGTGTGAGGAACGCTGATCGTCGTTCTGCCTGTACTTGATCACTCGCGCAAGACCTCGGCCGACCAATGCCTCCGCGATATTCCTGTTGACATCGTAAAACGAGATAGGAGAATTATCAGTTTATTACATAATAATTTTAAAATCGTTAAAAGGCAAACAAATCTTGGGCAAGAGATCGATTTACGCTTACGTTTTGCCGCAGGTTACGGTGCAGCACAGCTTCTCCGGGAAATTGTCCCTGGCCGGCTGCGTATAGTCGACCACCACCTTCACATTCTTTCTGATGAATTTTTCGCGTAAAAATTCACGCGCCTCCAGCATCCACGGGATATCGTAGAGTGGTCTGAAATCTTTCGGTCGAGCGGTATTGTTGCTGTCCTCGGTGTTCTTTTTCTCACGGGTGGGCGGCCGAATACTGCTCAGAAATACTTTCTTGTTCTCCCCGTTCTGCGTCCGGATAATGAGAGCGTCCGCATTGACGATCTCCACAACGGTGCCGGTGAACTCGATCTGCGGCCCGGACGGCTTGTAGTCTTTCCACAGGCGCAGACGCGCCTCCTTCGCGGCCTTCTCGGCCAGGTACAGCTTCTCCGCGCCGGATCTACTGTTGCTGATCGACCAATCCTGGCATTTCGCGAAACCCTCGCTCAGCAGAATTTCAGCGATGTTTCCTAATGCAAATGAAACACGAAACACAAATTTAATATGACTAAATTTAAATATTCGAATATTTATTATACATAATTTAAGCATATAAGCTCGACTCGGTAGACTCGTTTGACGAAAGCCACGAACTTACCCTTAGGATGAATAATGCTGCCAATGAAGTTATTATTGTTGACCGATTCCAGCACGATTTCGACGTCCCTGTGTAAGAGCCGCGACTCCACGAAGTATCTAGCCTCGTCCGCGTAAGGATCGCCGACGGAATTCTCACGACGTCCATTGGGCCAGCCAGGACAGCGTACACCCGAGATCATCAGCGTTATATTGTAAAAGTCAGGCAGGAGGAAAGCCTTGACGGTGGAGCCGTCGAAGACGAACTCGATTACCGCCTTGATCGGCTTCTTGCCGAATTTCTCGACCAGCTTCCGGGGATCGTCGACCGTCCATTTGATGTCCCGTATGTGCTCGGGGGTCGGCGAATCCGACCATTTTCCCTTCTTCGCGACCTTCGCGATATTCTCCAGTTCGATCAGTCGTTGCTGCTCGGCCGTAGGATTGCGGTTGTCCTTCTTAACGGTCACCAGACCCTCGGACACCAAGGTTTCAATCACGTTCTCGCCATTCCTGTCTGCGTGCGCAATAATAAGTAAGTAGATGTAAGAATCTAATTTTTAACACGCTGTCGCGATAAATATCTTTTTAAACGATAAATACCTTTTCCTAACCAGACTGTTCCGTACGTTCTGGCTGTGTTGACCGACTTCTCGGTGGCGAAGGTGACATCTTGACCGATCAGCTTTCGGCGTAGGAACTCCCTAGCTTCCCAAGCATACGGCTCATCTTTGGTCTCGTCCGTGCTACGAGCACGTAAGTTATTACTTGTGATGTCGCAATTAAATTATTATACATATAAATCTCTTCTTAGTTCAAAAATTAGAAAATAATGAAACAAAAAAAATACAATATAGCTCGTGAATGTACGCTTTTACATACCTGTCATTTCCTTTCCAGCGTTCCAATTTTGGAGCAGTAATGTTGCACAGAGTGATTGTTACCTCAGGTGGAGGACCGCCCATGGGTTGTCCACGGATGACAACGGTGTCTCCCGATGTCACCTTTGGAATTAAAATTATGCTGCATGAGGAGGCTCTTAGTATCCCAAAATATCCAGCACCGTATCATATCTCGTATTAGAATACCAATTACGCAATCGCTAATATCTTTCATAGAACTCTACCGAGTCGTACAGCGAGCTCTCGCCGCTCACTGAGGGAATAAATTAAAAAAAAGCAAGAGGACAATGAAAACATCATCATTAACGTGGCGAATATCTAAACGCTAGAGGAGGGCACACGTGGCAGGCCGCTGCGGCAACGATTCCTCCAGATTGCAACCATATGTTCCACGGCGTGGTTCCTGCCAACTGGACGAGCGGGCAGGGGGACAACAACATTGTGTAACGCGGTGCGAAGTAGCCGCGAGTGTTATCGTCGCGCACGCGAGAAGGAGAGCGGCCGATGGCGCGTCGATCCGGCGATTCCTCATGATTCCTCACCTGCTTCACCACCCCGTTCCGCAGTTTCACTGGTGCCTGGGGTGCGCTCATGATGCCGCCGCGATGGCCCTCGGACGGGGTTAAAATCGGTGCGATCGGTGCGACGGTCGGGTGCGCTCGGCTCTCCAGACGATCCGCACGTGCGCTCTCGGGTCGAGGGTACGGTAGCAGCTGCCGCTCGTGACTCCGCGACTTTCGTCGCTCCTCGTGGCGCGTCGCGTGGGGAGAAAAAAAAAGGAGAGGAGAGGAGAGTCACGCTCTCTCTTTCTCTCTTGCGAGAAACGCGGATGCGAACTCAAAAGTGACGAGTTGTCATGTTGGCTGGGACGAACGCGGGGCAGAGACAGGCGGCGCGGCCCACGGCTCTCTCACGTTTTTCCTCTCCACGTATACTCGTGTGGTGTAATCGCTCAGGCTGCTGCGAGGTGGCTGGCTGGCGGGCGATCGGCGCGAGCGCGATCTACACACCGCGGGGGGACACGCTCCGAAATTCGCTTGGGCTCGGTGGTGATGTGGCAACACGCGACAACACGCCGCGCGACACGGTGTCGCACTCTATAGCTCCGCCTTCGAGCTGGCGCGCACGAGAGCGGTCGGCCTGCGCGAGAAACCGTGCCGCGGCCGGGAAGGTCCGTTCGTTTTTAAGCACCTTTGCACCTGGCCACGATGATCCTCTCCTCTCCGCTATCTCCCCGGTCAATGCTTGCGTGTGCACTCCGAGTGCAGACGATGCAAGATAGACATCCTCAAAAAAGAGCACACTCATTGAACCCATTTCAAGATGTTTCATAGTTAGATTATGTGGGATTATTCAGGATTATTGCCACGAGATGTACAGCAAATATATTGTTTATCAGGATTTGGATATATTAACGTATATCTAAATACGATATAATTATATACTATATACATGTCGTTAATTTCTATCTTAAGTTTAATTAATGAAGATAGCTTTGAGTTAGCAAGACCAATGTTTTCACTGATTGCGAGAAAATATCGACCAAATTTATCGCCGAATTTATTCAGTTTATGTATTAAAATTTAATGTTTACTTCAAGAATATCTTACATAATATCACTAATTTCTATCTTGAACTTAATTATTGAAAATAGCTTCGAATCAGTGAGCTAGCTGTTTTCTCGATGAGAAAATATTGACTATAAATTTATCACTAAATTTAAGAAACTTGTGTATTAAAATTTAATACATTTATTTCATGAATATCTCAGATGTTTAAATAATATCTTAAGTATTGAAGACCCAATAATGATTAATGTTCCAGACGACAGATATCCACAATTTTTTATCTCATCAATATAAAGTTCAAGTAGTTCCATAAAAATATAAATTAATCAAGAATGTTAAACTATTTAATTACTTTTATAAGACATTAAATTTAAAGTATTTTTTCTAAGGTCATTACAGAACAATTTCTTGAGATTCTAAAAATTAATAGGAACGTCTGGATGAAAATACAATTTCTTAAATACGATTCGTTTTATTTTATTGCGCACAGTGTTTACATCATTATTCTACATTAATTTAAGATAAGATGATGGAATGATGTAAGTGAATCTAAACACGCAAAGGTACAAAAAAATGTTAATGCAAGATGGGCGAAGCGCGACACGTAAAATACAAATGAATGAACATTTCGACGTAATTAAATGGCGAGATATCTTTGCTTGTCGATAGAATTGCGTGTAGACACGTTCGCTAAAGATATGGTTATTCTGTAAAGTTGAGATACAGATTAGCACATTTCCAGTTGAACATAAACATCCAATTCTCTCGGCACTGAGAAATGAAGAAAACAGATAAGAGCGCTAGAACAATAAAATTAAAAAAAAAAGTAGTCTTTCGTTTTTCACGGATCTAAGAAAGTCTTTGGATTCGCGACCTATTAGATTCTTATCGTGAATGGTTCAATTAGAACTTTAATCCACTTCCTCCATTCTCGACGCCTCCTCGGAGTCACCCTCCAACGTCGGCACTTCCATGTCCATCTTCTCGTCCTCGGCGTTCGACGTCTCCTCGTCGTCGAAGCCCAGGCCGAGCTTGATCATTCGATATATTCTAGAAGCGTGCACCTGCGGGTCCTCGAGCGCGAAGCCGGACGACAGCAGAGCAGTCTCGAAGAGCAGCATGACTAGATCCTTGACGGACTTATCGTGCTTGTCCGCCTCGGCCTTCTGCCTCAGGTTCTCCATGATGGGATGATCGGGATTGATCTCGAGGTGCTTCTTCGCCGCCATGTAGCCCATGGTGGACGTGTCGCGGAGCGCCTGCGCCTTCATGATCCTCTCCATGTTCGCCGTCCAGCCGTACTGCGACGTGACGATACAGCACGGAGAGTCGACCAGTCTGTTGGACACTACGACCTTCTCCACCTTCTTGTCCAGGATGTCCTTCATGACCTTGCAGAGGTTCTCGAACTTGGCCTTGTCCTCCTCGCGCTTCTTCTTCTCGTCCTCATCTTCCGGCAACTCGAGACCCTCCTTTGTGACGGACACCAGTTGCTTTCCGTCGAATTCCTTGAGCTGCTGGACGACGTACTCGTCGATGGGCTCGGTCATGTACACGACCTCGAAGCCGCGCTTCTTCACACGCTCCACGAAGGAACTGTTGGCCACCTGCTCCCTGCTCTCGCCGGTGATGTAGTAGACGTGCTTCTGGCTCTCCTTCATTCTACCAACGTAATCTTTCAGCGAGCACATCTCGTCGCCGGACGCGGATGTGTGGTAGCGCAGCAGCTCCGACAGCTTCTTCCTGTTCTGGCTGTCCTCGTGGATGCCCAATTTCAGATTCTTACTGAATTGCTCGTAGCACTTCTTGTAATTCTCCTTGTCCTCCGACAATTCCTCGAAGAGCTCCAAGCACTTCTTGACGAGATTCTTCCTGATGACCTTTAGAATTTTATTCTGCTGCAACATCTCGCGAGAGATGTTAAGCGGCAGATCCTCGCTGTCCACGACACCCTTGATGAAGTTCAGATATTCGGGGATCAGATCCTCGCAGTTGTCCATGATGAAGACGCGACGTACGTACAACTTAATATTGTTCTTCCTCTTCTTATTCTCAAAGAGGTCGAAGGGCGCGCGACGCGGAATGAACAGCAGCGCTCGGAATTCCAGCTGTCCCTCCACGGAGAAGTGTTTCACAGCCAAATGATCTTCCCAATCGTTGGTCAAGCTCTTGTAGAACTCGCCGTACTCCTCCTGCGTGATATCGTCTGGATTTCTCGTCCAAATCGGTTTCGTCTTGTTCAACTCCTCGTCTTCGGTGTACTTCTCCTTGATGGTCTTCTTCTTCTTTTTCTTCTCGTCCTTGGGCTTATCTTCTTCCTCATCCTCGCCAACGTCCTCGATCTTGGGTTTCTCATCCTCGGATGCACCCTCCTTCGCGGGCTCCTCCTCCTCGTCCTCGCTCAGTTCCTTGTCGCGCTCCTTCTCGACGACGAGCTTGATGGGATAGCCAATGAACTGAGAGTGCTTCTTCACGATCTCTTTGATCTTGGACTCCTCCAGATACTCGGTCTGATCCTCCTTGATGTGCAGGACGATCTTGGTGCCGCGTCCAATTGGTTCACCATTGTCGGGACGAACCGTGAACGAACCGCCGGCGGAGGACTCCCACAGGTACTGCTCGTCGTCATTGTGCTTCGAGATCACGGTGACTTTGTCGGCCACGAGGTACGCCGAGTAGAAACCCACACCAAACTGTCCAATCATGGAGATGTCAGCGCCCGCCTGCAAAGCTTCCATGAACGCCTTCGTACCCGACTTGGCAATGGTACCCAGGTTATTTACAAGGTCGGCTTTGGTCATACCAATGCCACTGTAAAGACACAGAAAATTCAATTTAAAGACAAGCGTTGTGAATATTAATATATATGTCGCATATATTTATTTTTATAAAAGATACTTACGAATCGAGAATCGTCAGGGTGCGGTCGTTCTTGTTTGGAACAATCTTAATAAATAATTCCTTGCAGGTATCCAGCTTGGATGGATCCGTGAGAGATTCATATCGAATTTTGTCCAACGCCTAAACAAAAAATTCACAAAGGATTTAATATCGCGCTATTAACAAGAATGTTTTTATCACTTTTCCGAAGTTACACGATTATTTCTAACGTTCTGTTTCTAATTTTCCTTTTTTCACAATATCCCAACTTCCAAACGTAATAAAAAAAAATTCAAAAAAGTTATACGTATCACATAAAAATGACATGAAAAAATTATTAAAATCCGATAAAATGTATAAAACATATTAAGAAATATTTAAATATACAAAATCGAGAGGCGTGTGAGAACACGAGGTCGACAACGGAAACGGAAGTGGACTACATCAACGGCAACGCCGCGAACGTCGGGAAACGGTGTCGCCAAATATATTTTTATTAACAACAAAGCAAGCCACTCACGTCGGACGAGTTGGAGATCAGTTCTCGGATGAAGATCTCCTTGTTCGAGTAGAAGGTGTTGATGATCAGGCTCATCAACTGGGCGATCTCGGCCTGGAAGGCGAAGGTCTCCACCTCGCCGGCGTCCGCCATGCTCACGTCCTCAGGCATTATTTCACAATATTAACAAATACTAAATCCGAATGAAACGCGAAAAAAAAACGCAAGTGCACGAGCCTCGCACTCCGAAAATCGGAACACGTACGAACGACGGCGCGCGAAGAACGAGAGATCACCGACGAGCAGCGACGATCCTTCCGCCACGGGAGCTCACCAACGAGTGTCACAGCGCGGCGCGCGGCGTCGGTTTTCTATCGAGCGGCCGCGCCGCGGCCCGACTTCTGGAACCTTCTATCCGACCGGATAGACGCCGACTCAAGCGAGCGTCTCGCGCGCGGAATCGAGCCGCGGCGGCTCGCGTCGCCCCGGGAAAAATCGTCGGGAAAATCGACGAGTCGAGGCGCGGGCGATTAGCCCGCGCGAAACGCGTCCGCTCGGCCCGGCTCGCCGCGCTCGCGTTGACTCGCGTCGTGCGTCGGAAGCGGCGACATTTTTCGGAGGATCTAGAACCCGCTAGAACCGTCGAGAAAGCTCCTCGCTCATCGACGATAGCCGGAGGGGTGGGAGCGCGCGCTACTCCGTGTGTACGTGTGTGCATGAGCGCGTCGCGTGCACGTATGGGTGTCATGCGATCGACCACGTTTTTCAGCGTCGGCAACCATCCCGCGCTCTCGGCGTGTGTCAAGGCTGATTTGAGATGATTTTAGGCGCGTAAGCGTCTCCACGTGTTAAAACGTGAGAGAACGCTCTCGCTTTCGTTCGTCGATTCCATTTTCCCGTTTCGTCGAAACGGTCTCTTTGAGAATTTATCGCGTAAACGTCGTCGGGTGGAGGTAAATTTCCACGAGGTTAATTACCACGATAATCGGGTCGCTAATATCATTACTCGTAATAAGTTCTCGAGATTTTGTTTCTGAATGTTTATTATTACTCGGAGTACTCCGACTAATGAGTTTCGTTTACTCCGCAGAGTTGCGCCAGCTTCGATCGATGCAGTTGGCGACGTCGCTTCCTCAGGCGGCTCAGGCTTGATTTAGTCGCGCGATCGGAGACTCGCCGCGAGATCGTTTGCGTTGTTCATCGTGCGTGTGCTCGTTCTCTCGCCGAAATCATGGATCCCGGCGTCCTGTCGCGGCTGATACCCCAGAGCAAGGAGCAGATGCGACCGGCGTGCAAGAAGTGCGGCTACGCCGGACACTTAACCTATCAGTGCCGCAACTTCATCAAGATCGACCCCAACAAGGAGATCGTGCTGGACGTGAGCAGCACGAGCTCGGACAGCGACGAGAATTACGTCACCCCGTTGACGGAGCTGCGCGAGCGCGAGCTGCGGTGGAAGCTGCGGGACGCGAAGAAGAAGCGCCGGGAGAAGAAGGCAAGGAAGAAGCGCAAGAGAAAGCGCGGGAGCTCGGAGAGCAGCGACAGCGAGTCCGACTCCGAATCCTCCTCCTCCTCGTCGTCGACGTCGTCGTCGTCGTCGTCGTCCAGCGAGGAGGAGAAGAAGCGCAAGAAGGCAAAGAAGAGGAAGAAGAGCTCGAAGCACAAAAAACGCAAGAAGAATAAGCGGGACGATGCGTCGTCCGCGAGCGTGGAGGACGGCGACCGGAAAAAGAAATGAATTGTTCATGAGTGATGAGCGACGGATTCTCGTTCGAGTCGTTTCCAGTTCTTTCTGCCGTTGAATATTGAACGATCCCGTGACTACGAGGTTTTTTTTTTTTAATCGTGTCTCGTGTGCCGCGTCCGTTTTTTTTTATCTATATAATAAGGTGAGGGAATCATCACCTTACTGTGTCCTGCACTGACTCGGACTTTGTAAATAAAAGCATATATATTTTTCATTTGTACAGAGAACCGTGACATTCCTTAATAAAGAATTTTAGATTGTAAAAATTATAAGAGCGTGCTAAAGGAATACCGTATGTTTTTCTTATCAAATTGATTCTATCTTCTTATTCTATCTGATTTCTCGTGTAATTGATCGTGCCTGAAAAAAGATATATAATACAAATTAAAGATGCTTCTACAGTCGTTTTCTATATAGAACTCTAAATGTTTAAGGAAACATATATATGTTATTTGCAAATTCCTAGAAGTAACGCAATGCTAGACAGTTAAACAGTTTTCTATTTTATCTGAAAATAATAATGACAAAACGAGAGATAGCATAATCGTGTCTACGATAGATATGATGCAAGTCGAAGACACGTGTCCATCATTTCTCGCATTCCACAGAATTTTAGCACATTTGAAAGAAGCGTTACTTGCAATTTTTTGAAAGGACGATGCTACGTGTTAAACAATTTAATTCCTAACTTGAAAATGACGGTGGCAAAACGAGAAATGACATAACCGTGTCTATAATTGATATGATGCAAATTGAAAAGCTTGTCTACCGGTTTTTATCTCATTAAACAGGCTTAATTGTTTATTATTTTCCATCGCATTCTACAGAATTTAAAGGAAATTTATAGGAATTGCAAGTTTAATAAAATCAGGGCGACACTACATTATATTAAACAATTACTTTTTTAACGTCATTTTTTAACAGATTAAAAAATACTTATTCGTAATAATTTTTCGTAATTGTTTAATGTAATGCAGTATATCGTCCTATGTCGAAATATTTCTTAATCTGTTTAAAAATGAGAATATCAAGTCAAGAAATATAGCATAACCGTGTATGCGATAGAAATGATGCAATCTAAGGACGCTTGTCCATCGCATTCCATCGGATTTGTAGGAAGAAACATTACTTGCAGATTTCCAAAAGCAGAACGACGTTACATTAAATTAAAGAGTCACCTAACCGTCCTAACCTATTTCAAAATTAGTAGCAAAACGAGGGGGAAATTCAACGATTGGCATTCGCATCAGCCAATCCGGCGCACCGAAGCGCGGACGCCGCGTGCGTGGTTGATTGGTTGAGCGCTTTCGCGCTGGCCAATCCGGTGCGTCAAAATGGACAACGCGCAGCCAGCGTGACGTCATGATCGACGCCATGTTGGTTCGTCCGGTTCGAGGCTTCTGTTGTTAAACGAAAACGCGTATGCGGCGTATGTTGCCGTTGCTTTGATACCGTAGTGACGCGCGACGCGAAGATTGGAAACGAGTAATATCTCTTCCAGAGAGAACCGTCTTGCGAATTCTCAATCACGATGACACGGCACGCGAGGAATTGCACCGCCGGCGCGGTGTACACGTACCACGAGAAGAAGAAGGACGCCGCGGCGTCAGGTTATGGCACCAACACTCAACGAGTGGGCAAGGACTCCGTCAAGGATTTCGACTGCTGTTGCCTGACTCTGCAGCCCTGCAGGAATCCCGTGATAACGTAAGTATTTTACGCCCTTGCGCGCGACCGCGACGCGTGTCCGCATGTCCGCAATCCGTTGCTCACGATCCGACGATTCGACGTTGCAGGAAAGACGGTTATTTGTTCGACAAAGAGGCGATACTGGAGTATATCCTGGCTAAGAAGAGGGAGTACGCGAGGAAGCTGAAGGAATACGAGAAGCAGAAGCAGAAGGAAGAGGTTAGGTTATGGATGAACTTTACTGAATTTGCCAAAAGTAGTCGGGAGCCTCTCGAGCAGTCGATATATTTACATCGTTTGTACTCGTTGTAGGAGCAGCAGCAAGAGCAGACAGCCAACGAAGAGCTGAAGAAGCTGCAGAATTTTCTGAAGGGTGAGAAAACCATCGTGTCGAGCGGCCCCAGTACGGCGGACGGACAGTCGGTCTCCAATATGAAGAACGGCAAGGACAAGGTGCTGCCGAGCTTTTGGATACCCTCGAAGACACCGGGAGCGAAGGACGTTTCCCTACAGAAACCTGATAAGACCATTTACTGTCCGGTCAGTGGGAAGCCGTTGAAATTGAAGGATCTGCTTCCGATAAAATTCACAGTGGTCCAGGATCCGGACGACAAGAGGTCACTTATTGTCAAACAGGCGCGATACATGTGTCCCATTACGCACGACGTGCTGGGCAACAGCGTCCCCTGCGCCGTGATTAGAACAACGTAAGAGCGACTGAATAATCTGCCTCGCGTAAGTCGCGAGTATCAATTAGTCGGGTTGTTTCATTATTTTTATACGTACAGCGGCGACGTGGTCACGATGGAGTGTGTAGAAAAATTGATAAAGAAGGACTGGATCAACCCACTGGATAATTCCAAATTGACACCATCCGATATCATTCCTCTGCAAAGGGTAAGCAGCACAGATAACAGCGTGGACAATGTGAATAATTAGTACAGGGTGTAATATTCGTGTTTATTTATTTTGCAGGGTGGCACTGGTTATGCATTCGTTAATGATTCGTTAGAAGGCAAGCATGAAAGGCCGGTGTTGCAGGCGTGAAAAATACTTCTCATCGATTCATTGTATATAGACACTGTTAATTGGATTAAGAAGGTACAAATGTTAAGTAAATATATAAAGGCATTAATTAGCATTCACATACTTCGTTTAATTTATAAATTTTCAATACGTTCGAACTTGCCCATAAATGCGTAATGTGCAATGATCATTTCGTTCATAGAAATTGGTAATTAAAAATATATATGCGAAAGTGTATATAAAAAGAAAGTTAACGCTGTCCTCAACTTTCCCCGGAACAATTGAAAGCGTTTATATATATATATATATATATATATATATATATATATATATCTATATATATATATATATATAAACGGATTTGAAACTAAATTTGAATTCTCTCATGCATTGAATAAAACTACACATATACGCAAAAACGCTTTCAATTGTTCCAGGGAAAGTTGAGGAATAAGAAAGATTTTGAGTTAAATTTTGGATTTTGTACACAGAAAAAATTGAAGGAACAGAGAATAAATAGGAATTTAAAAGATAGAGAAAAAATCTTATGAATAAAAACAGTACAAGAATGAGAGCGTATATCTCCAACTTGAAGTCATTTTAAATTAAAAATTGAATAAAAGGAAGTTTAGTTTTCGCTATTCTGCTCCATCTATATCAGGTATGGATAGAATTCTTATTTTTATTTTTATTCTTCAATTATATTGCTTCTATTTATCTTCAAGTATTTATGACATTCTTAAAAATTTGCATTCGGCTGTACACGATACATGCATAAATGTACGTGAGTGTCCATAATATATTAAATCCGAGATTCATAGATTTGCTCAAATGACTATACACATCATTCCCGCGACGTCCTAAAGTCTTTCTTCTATTATTAAAAATAAAGTTACAAAAGGCCTGGTTGCAGTGGTTGTGCTCCCGCACGGCCCCACCTGAGTTGCGCGGTTGCGGACGGTGGCGCCATCTCGAGCGACACGGTCTCTCTCTCTCGAGGGGAGCTCGCGGAGAACGCGCGCTCCGCCGGGTAAGCGGCAATCTGCGGGACGGCGCTCCGACGATTCCGCTGTCGCGCTCGTCGGGTCCGCGCGCGCGTTCGAAAGACTAGCGTGGGTTTCGGGTTCGCCGTGCGTGCCTACAGTTCCGTGCGTGCGTGCGTGCGTGTTTACGTGTTTACGGTTCCTCCCGTTACGACGCAAGAGAGAGATCCGTCGCCGCGCGGTGTCACGCGCGGATTCACGCAGCGCGGGAGATCTGCGACGAATCGCGCGTGCATCGAAACGCCGAACGACGACGACGACGACGACGACGACGACGACGGAGAGGTGAGTGGACTTAAACATTCGCAATTCCGCGGCAAATCCGCGCGTCGCGAATTATCGCGTCCATCGACGCGAAAGTATCTCCGAATTTTCCCGTCCTTTTCTCCTTTCCCCGTCGTTCGCGCTCGCGCGATTCGAGTGAAGTCCGCGTGAAGTTCGCCGCGTGCGCGAATCGTCGCAATTTTTGGGTACGCGGCGGCGCGGAGGGTTCCCTATAGCCGCGCGACGACGGCGGCGGCTGCGGCGATTCGAACGCGGTGCGACCGGCGGCGATTATGACACTCGACGGCCGACGATAAATAACGTAAGTAGGACATGTAAATGCATCGATTGCGGGCCCTGTCGCGTGCGAGACAGCCGCGCCGGGAGGAATCCCGCGAGCGCGCGCCGCGTTTAGCTCCAATTTAATCGTTCGCGCACCACCAGGCCTCCGCTATACGCGCGGACAATAGAAATTCCTACGAGGCATTGCACGCTCGTTCGAAAGGGGACATTCTAATCTCTCCCCTTCGAACCGGCATTTTATATACACTTCTCCTTATTCGAACCTCCGCGTGTGTGTTGCTCGCGAATTTCCTTCGCGCGCTGCAACTTCTCGCAATCCTCGGCAATCTTTGCGTGGCATTCAACGACCGATATTTCCGGGTGGGATAAATTCATTTAAAATGTCTCGATGCTCATGCGAGAAAGCGCGGGATTAAGAGAGCTTCTGTCACGATCACGTTATCGCACGCATGTATGTATTCGACGCGAGGGCCGATGAATACGATCGCGCGAGAAAATTTGACGATCATCGCGTCATCCTCGAATTCGAGCGACATCCTCGCGCTCTCCGCGACAGCTCGTCGTCGCCCCGTTCCCGTCAATTTGTTGGTAGTCCGCGCAATTGAGGCGGGCGAGCGAGCGAGCGAGCGAGCGGGCGAGCGAGCAAACGGTTCAATGGCTGAAGGAACCGGAGGCGACGTATCACAATATCACGCCGCATACAGCAGACGATGATATAACGCGCCGCGGCTCTTATCGCCGGCCGCCCCGCGCCGCGTGTACGTACATACAGCCTAGAATTCGCGCGCTTACACACACACACACACACGCACGCACCGTCCGTAATACACATGCAGGCCGCATGGCACGAGCGCGTGGTTACGCGTGCACACCACTCTCCGAGCCGCGGTCCGACCGCGTCTTTCCCAAACAAACGTGCACACACACGCGCTTCCTGCGCGGGATTTCTTCCGTGAAATGAATGAATCTTGACACGTTGACCGTGCCACTGTACAGTGGCTATTGTATTAAGTAATTTTATTCCCGATTGTCATTTTATTAACATGTCATTTTAATATCTATATGCCACTTAATTTTTTGGGATTTCTTTTTCATTTGAAACTTAAGTTAAAAAATTTTATTTCCTTTCCTTCGTTCGAAAAAATCAAATCAGCTACAATATAAGTTGTAGTATTCATATATGGAAAGAATGATTTTGTTAGAGTATTTAAACACTCAACTATATAGATACAGATCTGAAAATAATTATGTTGTATTTAAATATTTATATTAGACGATCATACTGGTTGCTAGAATATCAAAATTTTTTGCAGCTTATTATCATGCTTGAGTATACATATAGTTATTTTAGTTCAACATAATTGTTTTTAGATTTGTATCTAGTCTAATTTTTATATAGCAAAACTGTTATATTGAGCTAAAAATCATTCAGATCTCCAATTATAAGTTAATGGTATTCACCAGTCAACATGTCAATAGAACCACAATTGCTGTTTCGAATTGAAAATTTAATACTTTCGAGATGATTTTCAAAACAATTGTAAGCTTTATACAAAATCTTGATTTAGTAAAAGTAAACGGACAAGAGAATTTCATGATTTATTTTAAGTTGATTCTAATTAAGAATCAACATGTCAGCTATGTAAAGTTTCGTTATGCAAAATTGAATTGAACAATATTAGAATTTGCGTGAAATAGTATAATTCGTGCTTCCGAAAAATTGATTCGTAGGAAAAATTGACTTCTAGGAAAGCTAAGAGCTCGCCTCTGTTTGTTATTAAATGAATTATCATCCACATTTGACCCGTGCATTCGGGGAAGCGGGGATGCCCCGTATATCGCGAGCTTGAAAAGCGCGAACTGGCCGCGCATCAAATCGTCATCACTTCCGCGCGCGTTTAGCCAGCATCGCCGGAGTAGTATATAAGTGAGAAATTGAAATTGTACCGTATCAGTCGGCCGTTGCATAATAGTTAAAAACGATGAGATATAGAGAGCCGCGCGATGATGCGATTATGTAAGGAGACAAACCAGTTGTGAAGAGCTCGCGAAAATGTACATATTTTTCACGCGCGAAAAATTTTGTACTTGTCGCGTGAGTGATGTTTTCATTTCCAGCAAGAGTCCAAGAGTTCTTATCTCTCGCGCGGATCTACCGCGAGCAATATGCGGAAGGAAATCCCGGTTTCTCCGGTGACGAATTGCCTCCGCTTTTTTTTTAGGGTTGATCGATATTCTTCCTTCGGCGCGACACATCTCGATCTCCTGTTTATTTATCAGTTCGACTCGGTCTGTTAAAAAGATAATTAGCGTTATATACCTACGTATTCTACGTCTGTTACATCGACCGGTTACATAACGAAAATTCAAGGAACGGAGAATGATTCTTTTCATTACAGCGATGATGTGGGTGCTTGACCGTAAATTCCCGTATTCTTTTATGCATTCGTCTGCTGTAATCCTTTAGAGGCTAAATAACAAGTCATAATGTCTCAGTAATTCATTTATCTTCATTATACAGCTTTGATGAAATACGTGATTGACTACAAATTTAAATTCTGATTTTTTTTTGCAAACAACAAATTTACCGTTTCAGTTTTATTAATTGAATAGTAATATGATTCAGGAGTCTACATATAATATGTTATGTTTCTCTCGTTATTATACTGCATCTTTATTAGTAACAAGCTTGAAGTTAGAGTTAACTGAAAGATTATTAAACATACAAGCTTTTGATTTTTATTAAATGTTGTATATTTTTACTCTAATAGACTATTTTTGTGCGTGTGTGTGTGCATTAAAGATGTTTGTAAGTAACTCTTGAGTTACCAAATTAAAATTTACGTAGAATTAAGCAAAAAGGTAGATTAGATTCAATTCGTATAACATATTATATGAAAC
This sequence comes from Wasmannia auropunctata, assembly GCF_000956235.1. Classification (NCBI taxonomy): domain Eukaryota; kingdom Metazoa; phylum Arthropoda; class Insecta; order Hymenoptera; family Formicidae; genus Wasmannia; species Wasmannia auropunctata. Next base: position 1,512,821 of record NW_012026852.1, on the reverse strand, counting down.
TTATAATTTTTAAAGAAAAATAAGACGGATATTTTGAATAAATTGTAAAATTGGGCAACTATTGGCACACTCCCTACGTGCTTCCGAAATGACATGAAATTGACTTCAAGCTTGTCGACGACCGCGTGAATGAAGGTTCACGCGGCGATGGCGAGGTACACTTTATCGGCGCGCAACCGCGATACGAGTACCTATGTACTTTCACCGCGAAAGACCGATAGCTCTCCCCGATGGTGTATCCGCGGTACACACGGGGACTCGAGACGATTTTTTTTTCCAGGGCGACCGCGGGCGCATTACCCCGAGAAGCAGATTACTTATTCAAGGTTGGTCGAGGAAGCCATCGCCCAACCGGTGCGGGCAAAGCCTCGCAAGTGTAATCGATGATTCAGTTTTCCCGGCCCGTCCCGCTCGCGCGCTCTCGCGATTCCACGCGCGCTCTCTCAGCCCGACGGCGTTACGTAAAGATCCGCGAGTCGCGACCCGAGCGGACGGAGCGATCGCCTCAATCGTGACCGATTGACAGAGAAATCGTATTACCAAAGGCGCGGTTATTATGCCGCGAGCGCACGCGTGATAAGCCTTAATTCGCCGACGTCTCTCGCGCGAGATCTCGCGGCGCTTCGCACGACCGTAGATTCCGCGAAAAAGTGCGAAATGCATTATTTGCAGCGGCGCATCCGTCCGGCTGCATCGCGCGTCGATCGATCGAACGCGGAAGATTTTCGGCGGGAGTCGCGCGATCGGCGTGCCGGAATGCGATCGCTTTTAAATCCGCGAGCGATCGGGATTACTTTACTCGAGCGCGTGCACGGATACGAGGGGCGGCGAGTCGCGGGAGGGGCTGCCTCGGTGGGAAAATGACCGCCGCGCCGTGCTCGAGAATTGCTTTGATATGAGGTAATGCGCACCGCAAAACACGCGAGAAGGCATTACGTAACGTTTAAACGTATGTGTGTATACGCGGCGGGCGACCGGCGGCGGCGGCGGCGGCGGTTCGCCGCTGGTATATTTATTAACGAGCGATCGTGTGCTGCGGTTTCCGTCATGAAGAAACGGCCGCCGATTTCCAAACGACCGTAACGGCGAATTCCGATCGGTGGCGAAGTTTACGTAGGCAATTAGCCTCGAGATCGCTATCTAATGTGATAAGGATACGCGACTGAAGAAAAATAAACATTAAACCGGCGATTCCGTGTCAGCGTGATTTAAAAATCGAGGCGCGATGACGATCACTCGCCGCAAGCGCCGATTCAGCCTCGTGAAACGTTTCGTTTGAAAGTTCGAGAGATGTACTCCCTTTAAATCGAGATTTCAAATATTCACAGTTTTTAAAAAGCTACACAGTTTTTAGAAAGAATGATTTCACTGAAATATCTAAAAATTTAGCTAGATATATAGATCTGAAAATAATTTTGTTGGACTGTCAAATTAATTGTATAGTCACTCAAGCTATAGTTGCTAGAATATCAAAACTTTTTCCAGAAATTGCTCATTATTATTGCATCACTTGAATCTACTTAGATTTTTTAATACATTAACAAAATGTTTTTTTCGTTTATATTTCTAGAAATCTATTTCTAAAATTCATATAGATAGATTCACTTATGTAATGCATACATTGCAATGCATATTATACATACTTATAATTTTATTGTATAATACTATTGTCTTACATAATTTATTTCGGATTTGAATTCAATGTTGATCGTCTAGTTACCGATGGTCAGTTTTCTCTGTCATCCGTATGCGAGCTAAACGTAGGGAAAGGGTACAGGCTCCAATCGCGAGTTGTGCACGGCAGAAAAGGTCAAAGTATTTCAAATGTAAATCGCATTAGGTCTGTAAGGGTACCGGCCTAAGTAAGTGCGGATCTCGCGGATTCAGCCAGCCTGCAGGCTGGTTGGTCCATCGACGTCCTCTCGCGTGCGGCAATTATTTTCACGTGCATGGCGGCAAGAATCGCACGCGGAACGTGAAATGCAATTTCGGTTTCCGCACGTTTTCACGAACGTTACCGCCAATGTCAGCTCTCGAAATTGAATACGAGAGAACGATCCGAAATCACTTATTTTTCACGACTACATGTTATATTCACGACGTATTGTATTGTGTCAATGCCGACAGGTATCTCTCGCGGAACTGCGTCACGGTATAATACGAGGCTCGCGATCGTTCCTTTCTTTCCGCTCAGATACCGAAACGCGCTCTGCTATTTTTTTTTTCTTTTTCCGCAAACGAACGCGGTCGGACCGGTTAACGACGGTGTTAATCCAGAAAGCGCGCGATTTAAATTTACATAACGGAATCATTGCGAATGTTACGTTGCGACCTTGATTGCGTGTGTGCGTGCGTGAGTGCATGCGCGTTTTGCGTCACAGGTCAACCGCACAGCGCGAGCATCGAAGGCGACGGGGTCCGGATATCGGGTGTACCGGCACTTCGGGGCTGGATTATGTAACAGCGCATTGATAAGGAAATAAGCGAGTCGCCTTGACATTGCCGACTCGCAAGCGCGATCCGGCTGTTTTTGTCGAGGATCGGCGTGTCCCTTGCTCCCTGCCACTGGCGCCTGGCAAACGCGGAAATCGACGCCTCGCTGACGACGATTCAACAGGCAGACACTCGTGTCATTTTTTCCGATGTTAATCGTCCATTATTAACGTTACATTTTTAACTTTTTTTTTGTCATTAACCGCTTTTAACGTTGCTCGAATTAATGACGTTAACGAGGAGAGAGTAGTCTTTACTATGTAGAATATTGAAACCTCTTTTCGCGATTTCTCTCTCCTTGTTAAACCCAGGGGAACATAAATCTCCCATTCAATTGACTCCTGAGCACGGGTATACGATTTGCACATCTCTGTGAGAAAGATACTAACGAAGTGTCATTACCGTCCGATATTAAATGTCTTTTTGCAACTATCGTAAATTTTATCTCTATATAGATTCTCGCGCTATAACGAAATGATATAATGTAATAATTATGTTAACTTTACTATATGCATCAATAGTTTTTTTTTTACATGTGATTTACAGTCGCAGTTTACGTGAAATAATTATTGCCGCAATTGAGATAATATTTTTCGAAAAAAATATTTGTATATTTAATTTCTCTAGTATAAACCACATTTTCGACTATAATAATAAAATTAAAAAATGAAAATGTGCCCAAGTGACACTGTTTTCCATTTTTAATTGTTCGAAAAAAATATTCTTGTTTAATTTCCCCGACGGCCTTTTCCGGCGTTAATAACATTCTAAAACGCCGCCGTCCCTGGGACACACAGGTGGGCGACAGGGCTGTTTTCGTGATTCATCGATGCGGGGACGATAGGGGATGTCGTCGGCAAGGCATAATCTGTCAGGCACAGGCGCTGATGATGTTTATATAATCACGTGGTTAAATTGTTGCACACTGCGTTGTCCGCGCGCGCTTACGTAACTGGAATTCAATCGCATTTCTCATGAGAAACCGGTAAATGTGTATACCTGTATACCGCTACGCGTGTTGGTCGCACGTCGCGCTCAAGGGGAAGCAAGTTGACGTTTTCTCACACGGGGAGTTCGCGGAGCTCGCTGCGCGTCAATCAGAGTCGCGTCGATCTTTTATCGCGGAGATCTTATAATTGACTTGTATATAGAAATTAATTAAATCTTCTCTTTTTTCTTGCAGATACCGGTACTATGAGACCGCACGAATGGATGCGTGAGACCCGAAGCAGATTCGAAGGTACGATCGTCATTACTTGATACCCTCAACCCTCGTTTTGCTCTAATAATTTTTGGCAAACTTACAAAAAAGATATATAAAACGTAAGAACGAAAAAAATATGTATTTTTTTTTTTTCAATAAATCGATCGGTTAAGTTAAAAGTCAATCGTCATGCACGCGTATTATATGTGCACGTAAAAAGTTGGGGAAATTGCCTTACGATTATAAGTGGACCGTCGATTTTATGCTCAAGGGCGCAGATGCTCGTTACGATGCGACAATGGTGGATAACATCCTAACAAGCGCTTAGTGCACCTGACATAAGTCTCTTATACCTCGTTATTATGCCGGCATTGTGTGCATCGGGTTGATATTATTCCGGGAGGCGCAACATTTATTTCTTATACGGCGCAGTTTCCAGGTCGCGACAGGCAAATAATGCCAGAATACATGAATAAATGTATCTATGTCCACTTAATTATGCATACATCGATACGTCGAGTTAATTGTTTCGATTTTTCCGGTTGTCAAAGCAAATTATTACGTACCGGGCAAAAGGTATCTCGGGGTACGCTCATCTTTTTCCTATCTTATAAAATAACGTCGGTCTGCCTTTTTTCTTGCGCGTTATTACTGAATCTTAATTTACTTCTTAATTCGCCGTCCTGTCCGTTTGAGCGTAAAGTTTACTCCGTCCCGTCTCGCTTCGCGTCCTGACGCGAGACAAACGATAAATCTCGTGGAAAGACAGGCGTCCAATTATAAAAATTTGCGCGACTCGGGCGAATCAATTAAGACTTAATAATTCGACTCTCTCTCTCTCTCTTTCTCTCTCTCTCTCTCTCTCTCTCTCTCTCTCTCACGACGGTTTGTTTGCAGGCATCGGTACGTTCCAGCCAGATGAATGGACGCGTGGAAGGACTCGATACGAATCTAAAGGTAAGCCCCCCATCGCTCCCATTCCGCTCTGCTTGCTTTTAACTGCTTGCTTAATTTTTAAAAACAAACCGATCACGCTTTCGCGCTGATCGACAACGCGGTTACGGTAGAAGGATGATTGTCGAGGGAAAAGGTAATAGGAGTAAGATGACGTTGCTGCCGGCTGGATGTTACAGCGGAGCTAAGATGACACAATGATTACAGTTGTTTCCGCGAAAGTATTGTGTTACGGGCAGGCGGGTCAGTGTCGGCTTACCAATCAATGGTGAAAGAAACGAATTCTGGAATCGACGGTCAGTTCGGAATTCGAGGTTCCCCGCGGCGGAGAACCAACGAGTAAATTAATACGAGAGGAGTGTGAAGAGAAGAGGCATGCCTAAGTCCGATCCCAGTCTGACGCGTAAATGTTAATAACGTCACGTCAATTACGCCCTTCCCCACTTCTTTCCTAAGATTTCTTAATCGCGACTTGATTAATGGTTGGCGAGGTACATAATAAGATGATTCAGTTGCGATATAGACATTATTGTAATTGTGTTAATTTTATTGGCGAGATATCGAATGTTTAATGAATAGGCAATGAGGCAATTATGTGTCCATAAATAATGAACGATTAGAAATTGCGTCTAATACTAAACGAGAAATTGTGAGATTCATTTCTTTTTATGAAAAAAAAAAAAAACAAATATTCCAAAGTATTTAAATATATTTAAAAAATACAATTTAAATGTTATCTGCGGCATGCATAACTCATATGAATATCATATTTTCAATCTCTTTTCACGACTTATGCCGACATTTCCCACCGAATGACGTATACATTGAAAATCTCATGCTAGGTATAAAAAGAAACATATTGCGTTACTTTTCAAGTAACGATATTCGTTACATTTTATTTCCAAATTTCGCCGAAACGTCGACATTCAGCAAGCGTTAACAAAGGTCAAAGATCGTTATTGAAAACGCGAATAATTGGATAAACGCGCGTACGAGGGGAAGGAGTGCTATGAAATCACTGTAAATTAATCGACGGAGGGGGCTGATCTTCCCCGCTTACCCGATCAAAAATCACGCTAATGAGTGGACGAGGGAGCTTTGGCAGAGGGGATGGGTGGAGGAGGGAGGGGAGAGGAGGATCGGGAGAGCGTGCTGTGGTCACTTCAAACGTCGATGCCGATCGTAAACCGGGCGCCCGGTATCACACAAAAGCGTATTGACGTATAATAATTAACGCTCCGTTACAAACGGCCCCCGGGAGGCTGTACACGGATGCGCGCGCGGTCGAGGCAGGCTTAGCTCGTGTAATTAGCGCTAATTAATACAGTGCAATCGGCTCGGTCGCGGAATCTCAGCAACACGGATTTACGGGGGTGAAAAATGCGATTAAGTAGAACGCATAGGGGATTCCGCGAAGGCGCGTGTGTTTTTCACCGATCGCCGATTTGGAACTTCGATCTTCTCTGGTTCAAAACCATCACGCGCAATCGCGCGCGAATCAGTTCGACAATCGTTCGGTAGTTGTTACGCAATCTGAAGGGTTACGAATAAATAAATTGTATAGTCTTACACCTCGTTTCTTGTAGCGCTAAAAAAATTCACATATTCTTTGTGATATTAAAAAATCTCTGGTCAGGGGTGGCGTTAATCGTTTTCTTTGGATTTGAGAGAGGAAACGCTGACAATCGGAATTGATACAGCCGATTGATCACGATTGGCGGTACAGCATGGACAATTAATAGCTCGCGAAATCGGAGCGATATTAAAAATTTCTCGCAGGTGTTACAACGCGTGCGTTACAGTGACAGTTATTATTATTGCGGTACTACTATTAAGCGAATTGCTCGCAAAGGTAAACCGGTTAACCGAAGGCTAACGTTTCGAGTGTCTCTAATAAAAGAGAGGAATAAACTTGGAAACGCATTATAAAGAATAATCGCGCGGCAAGGAATATACACCGTTCGCTTCGTGCCTTCTCCAGAATGTGTGATATTAAAATGTTTGCGCCAACTCTGATTACGTTATATATTAAAGTTACATAAGGCATTAGGATAGCCCGTTAATTAGTTGGCTTTAAGTGCGCGTATATATATTGTTATACATATATACATATTATATGATGAAACGTACGTTAATTAATTCTACGATTGCGCGAAGCGAACGATCCATCGGAAAAAGCTAAATAATTCATACGTTAAAACAATTTTTTATTTTTTTGCATTGTTGATATTTACGTTTTATTTGCATTTATTTTATTCAAAAGAAATTTTTCTCTTTGGAAGTCTCACCGAGGCGCTACAAAGTCAAGGAAATGCAAGTTAAACCCCGAAAGTATTAAAAAAATGTTAACATATTTGGAAAGCATATATGCATTTTTAAATTACGTGTTGAAAGTCACGTCGTGTAGCGAGTGATTGCTGCCGTCATACCCGCGATTTCTCAACGCAGGCATAAACAGATAGCAAGGAAATTATACGAGATACAGTTTTCAGGCTTGCATGCGCAAGTTCGCAGTGAGCCTCGTTAATGACACGTTTCTTTCCGCGACCGATCATTACCTATTCAGTATTTAATTATTTTAATAAGTTCCGATAATTTAATTTTTAATAGGTTGTAACAGCCTAATTGCAGTTTACGTTAACAGGCAGTGGCATATCGTTACACGCTTTTAGTAAACTCCCTTTGCTCGAGATCAAGCTCATATTTTTCTTCTTCGACGTCACGTCATTATTCTGTCGAATCCGGGAATCTTGTTTGCGTATGGCGTAAATCGTATAAATTTTAAGTTCGTTAGCGACGATTTATATACGTCAGCTTCGGAAAATGAGAGCCGCGCGTGAAGTTCATACTCTCTGAAAATGAAACACGAAACTTTTAATTTCGCGAATTGTGATCTCAACCTCCGCCTTCGTACACATTTCCATCGTGTGAATTTCCATTGTGTTATACGAACACCCAAATGGGTACTTTTTTTTGTACTTCGCGATTTCATCCGGCGAGAAAGAAGAATCGCGAGACCGAGAGAAGTCTTGCGACGCATCCTCCCCGCCGCGATGTGGGGGTGGCTCGGGGACACGGCTCGTCGTCGCGAGGGGAGCGATTTCGCGACGCAGGGCGGTTTTAGTCACTCCCACCTGTGCCGCGGACCACGTGGTATATCCACCGCGTTCACCCCGGTGCACGTACTCGACAGCATCGTGGCTGCCGACGACGAGTACCTCTCTACATCACCGTCTCTACCACCGTCGTCGTCGTAGGTGCCCTCCTCCGCTACCACCATCGGCCGCCACCACCACCGCCACCACCGTCACCATCGCCAGCACCACCGTCATCATCACCCACCCGCGTTCTCAGTGTCAAGCGGACGACGCGTCTGTCGACGAGTGCGTTGTCTACCGCGCGAGTTCGAGTGGAGAGACCTTCTCCGCTCCGATCCGCAGCCTCGCTACGCCGATCGACATCGCGCGCGCACCGCCGAGATCGCCGTACTTCTCCACGATCTCGATGTCGACAAACGTTGGCGAGAGCTAGGCCGACGGCGTCGGTTTCTCGTCTTCGTCAGTCCGCTCGGCTTCGTCACGTGCCGGCCAGCGTTTTGCCGGGAGCTCGCGACACGCGACTCGAGTTAGACGGCGGTACTGAACGGCCGGCACGACCTCGTCGACGCCGTCGAGGAGGCCCGACCCTCGAAGCACGGGGGCATCGCCCGCCAAGAGGGAAGGCGACAGGCCTTCTGGCCTTTTCTCGAGGATGTCGCCGCCTCCTCGTCGTCGGCGACGACGTGGATGTACGCGCTTCTCGGTAAGGGGCTACTCGCCGTGACGCGCGAACGCTCGCGCGAATGTGCGAAATACCGTCGTGATCTCCTTTCCATCGAGACGCCGGAAAACGTTTTATTCTAGTCTGCGTGTGCTCCGGTATATATTTTATTATTCGTGAGATTTAACCCCGTGATTTCCGCAAAAGAAGAAATCGATCTGATACAGAATGCCATCGCGCCATTTTTAATAGTTACTCACTTCATAATGTTACACGAGTAAGATAGTCAGTCGATCGTAACTTTTTCATCAGCAGCCTTTCAAATGATATATGTATTGCTTTTCGTTTCTAAATCACTGTCAACAGATTTTACAAAGCTAATAATTTACAAACTTTTTTGGAGATTCAATAGTAATTTTTAAGCAAAGTCGGTTAAAATGTTTTCTTTTTGATTTCTTTTAATTGAAAACATATGTTTTCTTATCAGTTTCTTTCAATTGAAGAACTTGTGTCAGTGATATATTGTGATATATTGTGATATATCGATGCGGCGTTATCATTCATTAGATACGATTTTCATCAATGCATCATCGGATGCATTATTTCAATAATAATCATTGGGATATTCTCGTCAGGTACTCACCTCAGGTACTACTTTCTATTCCATTGTCACATTGAAAAGAAATACGTATTCATACTATTAAGCTTTATCGTGTCGATTCCTTTATTCGGATCACATAAAAGATATCTTTTTCTGAAGTTTTCTCCGTTCTCGATCGTTACTTGATAATTGGTACAATGAATTTGCTTTTCATTCAAATGATAATTGTGATTTGACACTATTTTGCGAAATTATGCGAAACATCTTCCACGCCTTCCGACATCGTAAATTGCAACAGGTGCCGTCGTGTCCATTATATCGATGATGCCGGTGACATCATGATTGCTGTTTCCATTGATAAAAGTTCGACGAAGCACGGCGTTATCGAAGGTCGCGCGCGCGACGTCGTGCAGCTCCTAGGTAATGTCATTGTCACTTTTATCTCTCAATCGTCACGCGATTGCATACTGAGAAATTTTTTACGCGTCATCGAACGTGCCGAAGTCTCTTCGCCGAAGAGCATCCGTTGTTCATGCGACTATAAAACGTAGATCTTTATCGTAGTTTTATGTAACACTAGAACGAAATTCCATCCACTACCGTACGTGTGCCTCGATCATCTCGGTGACAGGATAAAAAATTCCAGTCTGTATATATACTGACGCTTTCATAAGACGAGAAAATTATTTTAATCAGAAAAGATACTCGTATAAGAGTTCTCTGCGAAAATTGTTATTAAATCTTAATAGAAATTGCGAGAGGCAATACATTGCGCGTCTATAATCGAGGCTTGATGAAGAAGTCGCAGTGCCGTGTTTATCCATAATCGTATTTAAAATAAATACGCGCGGTCATTACGATTTTATTACCGTAATTTCGCTGGTTTTTATAAAACCTGGGAAAGTGGCGTGAAAGGATTCGTATTTACCACGGAGATGTCCGAAGACAAACGTCTTATAATAAATATTACTCCGTAGAAAAACATTTCTTTCATCCACACTCGCGACTCGCGCTCGTGTCCAACCCTCCGGAACTGGTTTCTGGAACTCAAATCGTCCAAGAGACGAGACCTCCCCTCCGGTGGGCATTCCTTCTGTTTGCGAGTACTGTCGTCGCCGTCTATACCGCATATATTATACGCGCGTTTAATACACGCCGCGAAGCGAAATGTCATAAAAATACGGAATTGCCTGGCAGGCAGCGGCACGAGGTAGCAATTAATGCGCGTACGCGAAGGCGGATGATTCGCCATAGGTTTCCCGTTGATTGATTGCTGATTTCGTCGTCCGCCCGTCTGAGTTTCTTGCCGATCTGGAGCCGATCTTGCGCAAACATTCTTTGTGAGTCTTCTTCGAGCGCTGGCGGTGTGTATGTGTATGAACTTACGCCGGAGCTACATGCGCGAAATTTTTTTAACGGGGAAAGTATATTAGTGCCGGTGAAGGAGGCATCAACCTTTCATTCTATCCGCCGCTGGTGTAATTTACTGCTTTTGGCACCTCGAAGATGATCACGAGCCGCGCTCCCCGCGACGTCCTATATAGGAGAGGATACATGCCTTTCTCTCTCTCTCTCTCTCTCTTTCTTCCCCGTTATTGCGTCATCATCAACACTACGTGCTATCGACGCGTGGTTCCGCGCGCATTCCGTCCGATGATACGTGCTCGACCGCACTCACAATCGGCGTCGTGACATTGGCGGTACTGTCACCCAAGGCCGCGAAGGTTGCGTTACGCACATGCGACAAATTTGTTCCGTATCTACTTCCCCATTGCGCCATATCCACGACGCGGCACGTTGCACTTTCGCGCAACGCCAGTTCGCGGAATTGAATTATGAAATTAGTCATCGGCGCGTGACATCGATGAGAGAAGGAAAATACGGGAAATGATCTCTGCGTATTATCGGTTCTCGCGGTTTCGCGAACTATCGCGAGGTGCCCTCCGCCTTCGACGAGAGGGAGCCCACATGGCTCCAGTTGTAGCTCCGATACTCTGGAAATTAATCGGCCGTCTAAAATGAGGGACTGCCAGCTTGGAAATAAGTCCGCGCTTCGCGTGGGTTCGCACAAGTGGATAATTATGCCCTGGCTCCCGGATAATTGCCCGTCGATAGCGACTCACCGTATTTCATACATTACGCAAATTTATCATATATGCAGCTGTCGACTCGTACACGCAGACATCCCTTCAGGGGTCGCGCCGAAGGTTTACCGTACAAGAAGTATCGTCGCGCGAGAAGCCTTTCAGCAATAAAATCGCTTGCCGAAAATTCATTTCAGTCGTGAAGCTCATCTCAATTCGATCGAAGCCGGCTCCGAAGCTCGTTTTCATTGTCGTACGAGGATAAGAGAAGCTTTCGCACGTCGCCGAGCGTTCTTGCGCGCGTCCTAGTCCGCGGAATCCTCCAGAGTGGCGAATCGCTCTCTCTGTCTCTCTCTTTGTCTGTCGTTCTCCAGACGAGGGTGGCCTACTGCCGGACACCAGCAGCGACGGCGTCGTCGAGAATGATGACGCGGTGGTCGCCGCAGGCGATGGCGCCTGCGTGAACGATCGTATGCTGCATTATCATCAGCATCAGCATCAACAGCATCCCCATCAGCAGCAGCAACAGCAGCAGCGTCATCATCATCATCAGCTGCAGCAGCAGCAACAGCAGCAGCAGCAGCAGCAGCATCCGTCGACAGGGTCCGAACTGGACGATCTCCTGCGATTTCGCGATACCGGAATCACGACCGGGCAAGACCATCAGGGGGAGATGGTGGCGCAGGAAATGGCACAGGGCTACACGCAGCTCCTGCACTCGGCGGCGGCGGTGCCGGCCCAGGAGACGCAGGAATACATCTCGCTGGAGGAGCTACAGCCGCGCATTCATCATCAGGAACATCATCGCACCGTGCACGACACCTGCACGCAACTGGCCACGTCCGCCTCGCAGCTCTATCATCAGCATCATCAGCATCAGCAGCAGCGAAACGGCGGTCAGCAGCAGCAACATCAACGAGATTACTATAATCTCTCGTCCGTGCAGGAGTAAGTTCGGTTGTCGCGCTGTTGTCTTTGTCGTGCTCGTCGCCGCGAATATGAAGGATCTTAATCAATTTGCAATGTATATATTGATGAGACATGTCTCTATGCCGATGCGATGTCGAATCGAATGTTCGGATGATCAAATTATAATTTTAAAAACGAAACTACGCCGCTGTTTTACGCGTTACAACGTTATTTATATCGCATTGTGTGCGACAACAGACGATAAGCCTCTCGACATAATCTGCCGGGAATCGGCTTTGGAATTACGACCGGTGTTGTCAACATCGAGTTATCGGGTTCGGTAATACCTGAAATCACTCGGAAACTGGTTATCCGTGTATCCGAGTATCCGAACGATATTTGAACCTGTTACTCGGACAAATCAGCAGAAAAAGAAGAAACACAGTTTTGCATTCACGTAATTATTCTAATGGACCAAATGACGCGTTGCGAGGTCAAATTCGTGATAAAATTTGTTTTTTTTACATCCACAACGCGCGTGTAAGACAAAAGGCGAAGCGAAGGACAGTATCGCCAGTTGAGCATTCACGCTCTGACGGATCTAAATAGCGCACGTCCATAATGATGCATTAACGGCAACGCGAGTAAAACGCTTCGACGTCGTTTACACGAGATAATGAGTGATAAGTTGATAATTTCTCTCTCTCTCTCTCTCTTCATTTTGCTGCCGATTTTCATTTCGATGTTTCGATCGTCGTAGTGTCGACCAATGTGGGGACCAATACGGGGGCTTCGCGCTTTCTATTCTCCTTTTTTCACTCTTTTTTTCTCGTTCTCGCACCCGACGCTCGATATTTTATCGCGATATTTTATTGCAAGTCGCGATGCATTGCGTAATGCATCTCTTTATCATTGTCTCGCGGTACCGTAACGAATGCGATTTTCAACGCGCCACGTTGGCTACTCGATCGAACGCACTCTCGCTTTCGCGTCCACACCTTAAAATTAATTTTTTTTTTAGCAGGTACACAATTTAGCCGTGCACAACTCGTGATTATCTCGTTAATCTTAGCTCTAACATAATTATATCATAGTTATATCACAGTTAAATTGATGTTTCTTTTTGCCTCAAAAATTCTTCCAGTGAAAATTCGATCGAGATGAGAGATAAGAAAGTTATCATCTCGCGTAAATAAGTCGCGCGGCTGCACTTTAACGTTTTCGAGATTGAAGCACGCCAGTAGGATTAACTCTGGTTCGCGGATTGCAGCTACTTGAGCATTAGGTATGTCAGCTATACGCGAGCTCCCACCTGTCGCATCGTATGACGCCGCCGCCGGCGTCGTCGCGTATCTATCTATGAATAAATAGAATTACGCTAATCGCTGGCATTACATCATAATACGCGGAACTATCTGCCATTGTCGATGCAGAGATAGTCGGCAGACCTTGATCCTTCGTTTTTCAAGCAAGAAACAGCTACACGCGACCGTCGTCTTGAAACCAACAATTTTGTTAACCCGATATCGACTTGTTTTTTTTTATTTATTTAATCTTATCTAAGGAAAAGATTCTCCAAAGAATCCCGAAAGAATTTGAAAGTTAAAATATCAAATTTCTTTTCCGTTTTTATTTCAGCGTTAATAAAAACGAAGAGGCAATTCTTTCAACTCTTTTTAGAAGATTAATTCTTGCAAATAATTAAGATCGCGCTCGCACAATTCTGAGCACTATGCCATTAGGTGCATGATTATACGTCGGACTTGCCGCATATCCTTATATGCGTAAATGCGATTGACAACGCGATAACGCGATCGGGATTTAATCGATCGGCAAAAAGTTTTATGTACATTCGTTCAAACAGGTAAGGCAAATCGAGAGATTGGATCGATATAGCACGTATATAGGAGCTTATAGATCGTAAGGTCGATGACGATAGTTCAATACTCCCGGACGTGACGTTGTTGGTGCAACTATGCATTTACACGCCCCGCATATGATTAGCGTACTTACATACAAAAATGTTATGCACTCCCATGCGACCGCAACTTTCCCTATTCCCTCGGGTCTTGAAAATATATAAATCTTGATAACTGAGTAGCTTGTTACTGAGAAGATAACGATTAGAAATTTTTAATAAAGGTATACAGGGAATTAAGTATCTCCCTCGATAATACACATTTTACAATAATCGCGCATATATTTTGCATAATTTTTAAACATTATTATATGTATATATATATGAGGATTTCACTTACACAACTCTCTCAAAACACTAAAGAAACTTTACCACGTGTTACGTATGTATGTTATGTATTATATGACTTAACGCAGCGACTTCATCGATTTATTCAATCGACAATCATGCTACACCTACGGCCTGTTGGTCCGATTTTGTCTTATAACAGTCGTGATTTTTGATTAGCAATTGGCATATGCCGACTGACTTTGCCGCTTAAAATTCGCCTCTTTGCAGAAGCTCGTGCTCCACGATTTATTTCGGCGAGATAGGCACGGGTACCGGGGTGGGAGAGCTAACCACCGCCTCGGCGGGGGGTGGTGGCGAAGGTCTCGCCCCGACTCCAACCCCCGCCAGCAACAGCAGCAGCAACGGCGGCAGCGGCAGCACCGCCAGTACCACCACCACCCCCAGCAGCCCGAGCACGACCACTACAACTGCCACCACCACCACCTCCACCAGCAGCACCGCCACCATCCCGCAGATTGCAACGGGGGCTGAACCGCCCCGGCACATGGAGACACCCCCGACGATGGTCCCCGACCAGCAGGCACCCGCCTCCGGCCATCACTATCACCACCATCACCATCATCATCATCATCGGCATCATCGTAGCACGTCCACCACGCCTAGCCATGGACCGCCGACCGATACGTCGAATGAGTTCGCGCCGATCTCCAGGAAACGGAAGCTTTCGTGCCAGTAAGTTTGAATCCGTTAATTTACCCAAGAACCTTGAGGGCTCGTGCCTCTAAGGGATTAACGGTTGATTTCACCGGTTTCTCTTAAACCAAACGATGCTAACTGAACTTGCGATGACTCGTTGAACGTCATTTTATCGAAGTTTGCCAGTACCAACAATGCAATACGTACGTTATTAATAAATTAACAATAAATTTAAAGCATTTAAAAAGTTGAATTAAAAATTGTCTGTAAATACTTTTTCAGATCGTGAGATAAAGCTGTAATAAACTATATAACTTATTTAACTATGAATTTATCTTTCAGAAGAGATCATCAATTTAACGTTCACGTCTGCGAACATTTGAGCGCATCTTAAACGAACGAATAGAAAGAAGCGTTAGAAATGCGGCTCTCATCGGAAATTCTCGCGCGGGATCTCGCGCCACGTGGAACAACGTTCTTTTGTCCGTCGCATACTTATAGCGCTCGCGGGCGAATACACGCGGCACCTAAGAATCGGCCGTGGCAACAGCCGCTCCGTTTGCCAGAGCACAAAGCGTATATATAACGGCTCGCTCTCCGTGGCATGTAGGTGGAAGTCGTATCGCGGAATATTACACATTAGCATGAAGCGCGCGAAACGAAGCCCGCCAAATGTGCCCCGCCAAGAGTCTGGAGTCTCGCGAACTGCCGGCAAACAACCCGCGACTTACCACCCATCCCCCCGCCGCGGTTCCTTCATCCGCGCTCTCGATACTCATCGAAGCCGAGATGTTTCGTGATGTTTCGCGCCCGACGGTTCCGAGTAATTACCCAATCAAGGTGTCGAAGTCTCGGTCAAAGGGTTAACTTAATCATTGCGACAGAACGGAAGATTTGCTTCTCTCTTTCTCTCTCTCTCTCTCTCTCTCTCTCTATCTATCTATCTATCTCTCTGGAGATCCCAACCGGTCGAAATTGCCTTCGGCAATTACCTTCATTGCTTGTTCGCGGGATGCACACGCGGGCGCTACGTGCAATTGATACACTTGTCAAATAACGATGTCAAACGAAAAATCGCGATCCCCTTTCTCGAACGAATCGCGAATGCGAATGACGACTTCTCGCGTCCCGCGCGCTTGCATTATCCGCGTGTTCAGGGTCCGCTGAATTTTTTTGCGCCTCGTCTGGATTTGAGCCGGACGCCGGAAGGCACACGATTCGCGTAACGTCGACATTTTTTGCAATACAAATTTATGAATATGCAATCGTTATGCGGAGATATAACAATGCGTATATTATTGTCAATATTTGAGAACCTGATCTCGTCGCGTCGATGACGTTAAGCAAAATTGAAATGCATGCGCGCATTTTTATTGTGGTAAATATTTACGCGTGTCTCGTTTCTCCGAGGCGAGTCTATCGCGACGCAAAGGAATCGTGTCGACGAATGTTTCCTCACGAGAACGGGGAAACCCACATGCGACTTTTCGAGCTTGAGACACAAAGGACGGAGGGGTGGAGGGGGGGAGAGGAAGCTCTACACGGGCGAAACTTCGTGAAATTTCCCGTCAAAGGGGTAACACCCTCTGCGAAGGTCGTAATATGCCGAAGAAATTGTTTTCCCGTGACGCTTCGACCGAATTTAGAGAGTCGCCGCGAAGGGACTTCACCAATTACGTACTTAGATTACTATGCGCGTTTAATCGGCAAAATTGTATCTCGCAGGAGAGGAACGGAATCGTCGTGTGTCATTAAAATAAAAATTTCTTGGTCAAATATAAAAAATAACAAGTAAAAAATAATCTCTTGTAATGTCACTTTAATTATCTATTTATGCATACGTCGAATTTTTTATTTTGTTGCTCACCGTCTAGACTTGCTAAACATCTCGTTGAACAGGCACTTCGCTGTTGTCTGTTTCAGCGGTGGAAGCGATCTCATGGACGACCTGGGAGACGATGCCAAATCAGTTCGCACAAACGACGACAGTAAGAAGTAAGTGACTGCACCGTAAAGTATTCGAGAATGGAAAAAAAAAGATATTCGGGGTGCCCCGAAAGATCGGGATTCCCCGAGAACGCGCGACGCAATCGACGCTCGAACTTTTAACGCAATCGTCGATCGGCGATTACGTGGTATTATGTCAGATATTGCCAAGGTGAGTGCCACCTTGACCTACCTCGATTCTTTGCTCCGGCTTCATCAGCGACGTCACTAAATCCGATCTATTACACCTGCTGCCACGGCACGATGCGACCGCTCCGCAAAAGCAATCGTTCGGTTCGCCTCACGCTTTTACCGCTCGTCTATTGCGCATTTAACGATTGAATGATTTCCAAACCAAAGAATTTACATGGACGTCGCAGATATAAAATCTAAAAAAATATTAAAAGTTCTCACAAACTATTAAACTATTTATAAATATATTATTAAAAGTATTTAAAAATAACGCTTAACGCTAACAAAGAGATAACCGAATCTTTGAATACTCTCTTTAAACTCTCATTTTTTATCTTAGAGATAACTTGTTTATATGCTTGGAATAATATTATATCAAAATATACATATGTATAATGAGTATTATATATCGTATTACATATATTCGGCTACGTTTATAAGTCGGTAATCGGCGAAAATTCCAAGGTACTTGTTTAACGTACGTTCTACAATCCCACCGAAGCCAGGGTACAAAAGTCTAACGGATATTACGATATTACGATAACTATTACGATATGTCCACTTGAATCAAGACATAATTACACGATATAATAGTCCGCGGCTAAAGGAGTCGAACGAGACCAGTTTTCTCTGCCGCAACGATTTCTGCCGTGTAATTTATCTCCCTCCCCGGGCGTGAATATGAATGCGAATTCTTGGGAGACAAATCAGCGTGCGCTCTCGAAAAGAGCGCCGTTTTAGCAAGCAACGAATCGCTCGTTTCCCCGCACGTGCAATTGACGACACGGCCTCGTCGGACGCCGATCTCGTCGGCGGCCGTACTTGACGCACGCGACTGCACGAGCTGATGTGTGCGCCAATGCTGAGCCTTTCGGAAAAGTCAGCGGGGGACGTGAACTTTGACGACGCGAGCGTGGCCCCCGCCAGTCCACGTGTGGATGAAACCTGGCGCAGAAAAATTCGCTGTTGTCAGCAGAGTCCTTTACTACTGCTACACTTACCTCGTCCGTAACTCTGCACATTCCGATCTTTGTTTCCGTTTCTTGTTTACACGAAACGGACGATGGCAATGGGATTCCGCGCGATTAACGCAACGAGCATACGCGCGTGGACATTTAATCCCTTATTTGCAGGGCAAGAGAAAATATGAAATACGAGTGAAAATAATAATTTGAGATATACCGATATATGTCGCCTAACCGTGACTCTCTTTCAGAAAAAGTCGTCGAATTTTCGCAACAGTCTGTATAATTCGTGTCTACGTCATCGAAAAATGCACACGTGAAATGTTCCACCCGAACCCCCCTATTTTATGCAATTTTGAAAGTTGTTACGCTGACCGATGATTAAGCGATTATTTTTAGCGTCATTAAGCATCAATTTTAATTTCAACTCCCGTTATAAACGAGCTTATAAATAGCGCTATAAAGTATATAATAGACACTCACAATATTAGCTACACGTTCCTTATACACATCCATATGTGGTCTAGATTATAAATATTGTAATTTTATGATGTCTTCGTGTTTAATTTTACGAGTTGTCTCTGTTTAAATGTCTGTTTTTTTTAAGTCAGACACATATATAATAAATCTCACATTATTATCTTCGTCTCTGTTAAAATCTAGCGACCGATGTGTTTCTGTGCTTTCAGGCAGAACCACAGCGAAATTGAGAAGCGCAGGAGGGACAAGATGAACACGTACATCACTGAGCTCTCGGCGATGGTACCGATGTGTCACGCGATGTCGCGGAAGCTGGACAAGCTGACCGTGCTGCGCATGGCGGTGCAGCACCTTAAGACTATCCTCGGCGCGGTTACCTCATACACGGAAGGTCACTATAAGCCCGCGTTTCTCAGCGATCAGGAACTCAAGACGCTCATACTTCAAGTGAGTCCACAACTCAAACGGTAGTTGCGTAATATCTACAAACGATTGCGAGGGAGACAAACTGTTCGCTAAATTAAATTTCTCGCGATTATACCGATAATAACGAGACATTTTCTATCTCCCATTCTGCGCAACGAATAATTACGAAAGAGCGACAAATATTTTAATTCTTTTTTTATTCTACAATAGAAATTTTTTTTGACAATAGAAATAAACCTATTCGATCGAAGCGGATCTTGGTGCCTGACAATATTTTTTGCGTGAATTGATGTACAGTTTTATACAGTGCATGTTCAAATTGCGCGCGGGATTATTTGTCGATCTTTTTTTTTATCATTCTACAAAAAGTCCTTCTTTATTCCTCTTTTATAACAAATCAATAGATTTGTTATAAAAAACATCGTGATCAATAGATCATGTTTCTCGCTTCGTTGCATCGTCATTCGCGCGTCTCGCGATCTCAGTTTCCGAGGTGACATTTCCGAATAGATCGCGACGGTTACGCGAAGCGTGCTAAACGCGATCGTGGGATCGCGATAATTTGCACCGAAACCGCAGTTTTCCGGTATCGTTAACTTGAAATTCATTTATGACACGTATTTTTGCCGCGCGGCCCGCAATTGAGAGGCCGTGCCGCGGTTGTGTCTTTTGTAATCCTTTTGCACGAGATCGAGCGGAGCGAAACCGACGCGGGTTAACTCCCTTTCTCTCCCGCGTGCTACAGATTTTTATCGCTGCTTGGTCTCGTGCCGCCGCGCGGCGCGCGGCGAAAGGAACGGTCCGGGGCATGTAGATTTATGGTATCGCGCTAATAGTACCCTAGGCCGAGGCGCTCTCAAATCACCTACGCCTTTAATTCCGGACCAATTAGCGTGAAGGAGGTTCCAGGTAGTAGTGAACGTGCGTCAATAGAGAGATTTTCTCCCATAACCCGAGCTTGCACGCGTTTATGCGAAATCCCCTTTGGCCTCTTGACGAACGTATTACGCGGTTTATCGCTTTCCTGAATCTCTTATAAAAAATTTGTACGATAGTAACGTATATTTAACGTCTGCTGTAATTTTATTATAGCAAATATTATGTATATCAATATTATTATCACAAAAGATTATTATTACTTTTTTTTTTTGAGGAATGAAATTCACCGCGTGCCAAAGTGGTCGCGGTTCTTTAGGTAATGTTACGAAGAGCGGCGTACAATTATTCGTCGCGACGATAGAAACGTATAACGATTGCGAGGCATACGCTTCGCCACGTCTGCGGAAAACGAGGAAAAGGAATACTCCACATCGCGCGCCCGATAACTCCTATCCGCTTAAACGCGCGCGGTGTCCGGCTGCTGCTGGTGCCGGATCCAGACATTTCTCATTGTCATGTGTACACGTACGCGCGTTTATCTTTTATCGAGGGGAGTTTTTTTTTCCTCCTTCTCCTCCTCGCGGCGCTCGTTCTCGCGTTCGTTCGCCGTAAGGAAAATATCCCGAGAGAGTGAATGACCACGCCCGGCGCACTCGGTCGAGTTCAGATCAGCTCGGAATGCACTCTAATCACGGCGTAAGGAGCTCCCCATTGCGAATCGGTGCGTTTATTGCCATCTGCGATCCGACGGCCCGTTATTATACAGCTGGGAGTAACGTTATGGATCGCCGGTTTATACGGGGCAAAAATCGGTATATAAACATCGCGGCGGCGCGCACACTTAATCCGCGCGAAACTCGCTGTGATACGGAGATAAATGTACACGTTATATCTTCGCGTCGCGGAGCGAGACAGAGAGAGAGAGAGAGAGAGAGAGCTCTCGCTCAGGGGTTTCGATATTTCTATTCTCGACGTGCCCGAACTTTACGACCCGTGGAAACGACGTATGGAGGTGCTGCGAGTAGCGTGGCACACAAGGAACGAGGAACTCGAGCACGAGGAACTTGGACCGCGCGCGCGGAATCGCACATTGACATGATTAATTAATGAACGTTACGTGCGATCGACGATACGTCGAACCTCGCGGAACGGATTACGTAACGTAGACGCGTTAGCGTTTAAACTGGTGCAGTAAACGCGGTGATAAATGATACGCTCGCGCTGATATCGAGAGACGATTGCATCGTCGCGACCCCGGCGAAATCGCGAGCACGAAATGTTGTCTCGTGGGCGATTTCGCCGGGGCTGAATGCGCGCCGCGCGAAAACGCACGCGGGAAGTCGATCATCCGGCTTAATCCCGTCGAAATCTTCCCGTGTGAGTGTTAAATCGCTCCAATGCCATAGCTCGCGATTGCGAGTAGCGTAATCTTCAATTTCCGATGCGAAATGTTAATTGCGTTCTTGCCGACCGCAACGTCGCTCATTAACGTCAACGAACGAGGCCGCTGCGCTTCTTAGCTGACCCGGGAATACAGTCACCTAGTTTTTATTGCGTAATTGATCACCTGGGGTGATTTTTATACGTCAATTAGAAGTCATTATTATTAATCACACACTATATATTAATGACCGTTCTATACGATTTATTGGTATTATTTATCTGTATAGATTTCCTCGATTCTTCTTCCTCGATATTTCTTGGAAAAAAGTAAGAAAAATAATAGATGTGGATTCTCAATCAATAAAGAAACTCTGCGATCGTGCTTCATTTTCTCGCTACTGGGGTGTAAAAATCACTTCAAGTGATTATCCCCGAATTAATCAGATTGCTTTAAATTCTTATTTTGAAAAATGAAAGCAGCTGCGAATCTGAGAAAAGTTTACGATAAGCTACGCTTTATAAAAAAATCGAGGTTTGAAGCGGTGGCGATTGTGATTAACGATTTGTTTTCCACAGCGTAATGGAAAGCAGCTTATCTTGTTCCAGGCCGCGGAGGGCTTCGTCTTTGTGGTGGGCTGCGATCGCGGAAGGATTCTCTACGTGTCCGAGTCCGTCTCGCAGACTCTCAATTACTCTCAGGTACCAAATTACGTCTGCTCGAAATTTCCGTCGCGCTTCGAGATCTGATCGGCAGCATGCGGCGTACGAGAAATATTGCGTGAAAGCGAGTGTACGGCGCGCGCATATAAGAATCCCCGGCTTCAATGGCTAATTAATCGTAATGTCCATGCCACCATTAGCCTCTGTCTGAATAATGTCTGCTGCGTATTCATCTCGTTGATTATAAATTATATCTTGAAATGGTTATTCAGTGTACACACATATGTTTGACTGGCAGCGATCACTATTGCCACCGTGTCGTAACATTGGTAATTCGCGAATTTATCAGTCGAGTTTTCGCACTTTTGCCACGATTTAATTAAATTTCGAAGTAAATATGAGTATGATAATCGAAGCGATACATTCAATAGTTTTTGAGATTAAGTAAGCGCTTAAATTATTAACTTTGTCTGAAAAAGATTTATCGGAAATCGATGTAAATATTACGAATAAAAAAAAATAGATTAAACAATATTAAACTTTGTTTTTCGATTTTATCAAATAAGACATGCTTGATTTCGATGTAGCCGACTTATATCGCTTTGAATTTTTATTGACTCAACTTTTATTAATTTCCGTTGAACTATGAGAATTTGTTGTGCCGTCGCACAGGGCGACTTGTTGGGTCAAAGCTGGTTCGACATCCTGCACCCCAAGGATGTTGCGAAGATAAAGGAGCAGCTCTCGTCCTCCGATCTCAGCCCGAGGGAGCGACTAATCGACGCGAAAAGTGAGTACCCAGCTGTTGCTGTGTTCCGCGTGTTGCTGCCGCATCTCTAGATTTTCTAGATTTCGGCTTGGCGCGCCGCGCCGACCGGTCGCGCGCGCACGAGGCATTAATTTCTCCGTCCGCGCGAAGACTTTCCGCCTTCGGAGCCATTAATTATAGTGCCTTTCGACGTTGCCTCACGCTCGACGCGTCGATCATTGCGAACGCAAATTAGTTGCCGGCGCGCATCTCTCCTCCACCACCTTCACCCGATAAATGTCAGTCGCTCGGCAGCATTTGCTCGCGTAAGCTTTGTCGATAAACATCTTTGAATTAGCGTGCCTACCAGATAAGAGCGTTGCGAAAGCTCATCGCGCCGAATGAGGAAAGGAGAGAGAGAGAGAGAAAGAGAGAGAAAGACGTAGAGTTGCCGAACGAGTCTAATGCCAGGATTCCTCGGACGTTGCATCGCGACGCGATCTGCATGTGAAGCGTTTCAATCGTAAAAAAAAATTTAAGACGCTAGTCATTACGACACTAATACCATGTAATAAATGCCTTTTTTTACGGTAGAAATATGAGAGAGATGTGAAAAATAAAGATATGAAAGAGAAATATCAGAGACGGTACGGTAGAAGTAAAAAAAAGGCAGAAAGGCGAGGTGGAAGGCAGCGATATGGATGGAACTATTGATCGACAGATGGACCGTTGCTGTCAATCGCGTTTGTTTCAGCCATGTTACCGGTGAAAACCGACGTGCCCCAGGGTGTGTCACGACTTTGCCCCGGTGCGCGGAGATCCTTCTTCTGCCGGATGAAGCGCAAAGTCGACGTGGTCCGTGGCGGCGAGATGCAGGTGAAGGAGGAAACCGACGTCGCCGCTGGCTGCCACAGGCGAAAGAAGCAACAAAACGTAGGTGAGTACGGCTAATTACCCGAAAATCATAATTCATTTCGGAAATCGCGAAAAAATTATAGATTCGAAATGGTCATAATCATGAAAAGGGCAAAGATTTTTAAAAAAATTCATAAATCTGCATAAATTCAATTACATGAAATTTATCAAGATATCACGAGACCACAAAATGTTTTTTAACAAAAAAAAAATCTTTCATCGCCGATTAATGAATATTTTATTTGCCATCGTAAAAATAATTATATAAATATATAATTCGAACAACATTGGTCATGATCGCGTTATTTTTTCAAATTAACACAAAATACTTTTTTTTAAGCGATAATTCTAAGTCATATCCTTTGTCCGATGACTGATTCAATTCTCTTCCAAGAAGTAAAGCTTTTCGCAATGCGAAAAAATATGACCGTGACAATTCAGGGTGTTTGAATCAGGGATGCATAAACGCGTCTTTTGGATAGCTATACGCACGATCGGAGACGAACGGCACGAAAATTTGTCGCATGGCTTGTCAAAGGTGAAAAGTGGAAACCATGAAAGGTGAAAAGTATCACCGGTGAAAGGATCGCTGATATATCCTCGACGGCAATCATAAAGTCCCGATACTTTCCCCTTACTCATCCTCCATAATGTTTCTTCTATACGTGTAAAATACAACAATATATGTATATAATGTAAAATCAATTATAATATAGGTAATTTATATTATCATTTATAAAGCTTGCGAATTCGGTCTCAATATCGGCAAGTCTGCACAGAGACGCGTACGTCTTTTTTTAGATTGGAAGTATTGCGTGATTCAGTGCACGGGTTATCTGAAGTCCTGGGCGCCCGCGAAGATCGGCCTCGAGGAGCAGGAGGGCGAGGTAGACGGCGAAGCGTGCAATTTGTCGTGCTTGGTAGCGGTCGGTCGGATTCAAACGGCGATATCGACAACCACGTTGCCGTCGTCGAGGAAGCCTCACTTGAGGCCCATACAGTTCGTCTCGCGGCACGCAATGGACGGCAAATTTCTGTTCGTGGACCAAAGGTCGGTACATCGAGATCGTTAGGGGCGATTGATGTTATCGAAATATTCATTAGAGGATCATCTTTTTCGTCATTTAGAGCTACTTCAGTATTGGGCTTTCTACCTCAGGAACTGCTGGGCACCAGTATGTACGAATACTATCATCACGACGACATTCCTCACCTGGCGGAATCTCATAAAGCTGTGCTGCAAACCTCCGAGCGCGTTACCACGCAGGTGATTAGTACGGCGCTCGACGTTATCGCCACGCATTATACATATTATTCCTTCGCGCGGTGATTAAAATGCTAATTTTCAAGGCATTAAAATTGTTAATACCCGCGCGATACCGTCGTCGAGGCAGCGAAGCGGCTCGATCGTCGACTAACGCCAAGAGGGATCTCGTATGTTCGCGATAACGATCCCGCGTTTTGATCTCGCGCCTTTTATCACTTTCGCAGATCTACAGGTTCAGGAGCAAGGGCGCGAACTTCGTGCGGCTGCAGTCCGAGTGGAAGTCCTTCAGGAATCCGTGGACCAAAGACATCGAGTATCTAATCGCCAAGAATTCCGCTGTCTTGTAAGCAACGATTAAGCGACGAATTTCCGCGCGTCGCGCGCGATGTCGTTACCGTGTTAAAGAGCCTTCTGTCGCTTTTCTTTTTTCAGTTGTGACGCGCGTCCAGGTGGGAACAACAGATCTGAGGACTCGAGCGTGCAGGGCAACTACGATTACTTCACGCAGAGTAAGTGCAACTTTTGAAGCGCGCGTTTTGTGCGACGATCTCGATTTGTGCGGAGCGATCGTTTGAAGGGTCATGCTCAATTTCTCGTACGTAAACAGGTAACGGTGGGTTAGAAAGACTGATCTCGAGCCACGTGGAGGTAAGTAAGATCGGCCGGCAAATAGCGGAAGAGGTGCTGGATCTGCAAAGACGCGGAGAAGACTCCTCCTCGGGTAGCAGCCCTGGCCCAGCGGCAGACACCGGCTTACTGAACACCGAGGTAAATATGTTTATAAATTCGGGACCGGGATCGACGTTTCTAATTGCCCGCCTTCGATTAAAGTCGCAAATCACGACGACGGCGTCGCCGGAGAGGATACCCGACGTCTCCCAGCCGGGTGGCATCGGCAGCGACAACAACAACAGCAGCAACCCCACGTCGACGTTCAACCACGTGGTGAACAACGTGCAGCTCAACAGCATCGCGAATGACCAAGGTCATAGCTATTACTGTCTCTAAGGAGTCATTTCTTGGTGTGTAGTGCGCTCGCCAAAATTGTGCAGAGAGAAAGAAAAGAAAGTAGAGAGCAAAGTTTCCTCACGAGGAAAAGAGTTTTGCTTTGGCGCGCGTATGTGAGAATAATTTGACCGATTTTTAAGATTTTCCTTCGCGCGCGAGTGAAAGAGAGACAGAAAGAGATTACGAGAGGCGAATTGATATACCACGCAGAGCGTAGCGTTGATTCCGTTTGCCCGATAAACAGCCCGACCGCGCGCCGATATTAGCGATATCACGCACAACGTAACATCCACCTCCTTTCAGGAGCGTCACCAGACGACGACATGATGGACATGATTGGCGGCACCGCGATTAACGAGTCGCCAAATCCGATCCCGTCCGACGGCAACGACGAGGCAGCGATGGCTGTCATCATGAGCCTGCTGGAGGCGGACGCGGGTCTGGGCGGTCCCGTGGACTTTTCCGGATTGCCCTGGCCGTTGCCATAATGCGTACGCACTTTAGTCTGCGATTTTAGAATGCGGAGGATGCCTCCTGGTCGAAACGGAACGCGCGCTCGGAACGAAAAACCCTGGTGCTGAAAAATGGTGCTTCTAAGGTATAGGACTCCGTTGAATCGAGCGAACTGTAGCTTGTCTAAGCGGAACTTCCAAAATCGCATTTAATTAACCGTCGTTCTTTATCGATATCCGTGAATTCGTAGACCTATGTATATACATGTTTATCCCACGTCCCTTCTCTTGTCGTTGATTTCTTAAAAAAAAAGAAAATGTACGTTCGCGACGAAAATAATTTGCGTTCAGCAAGCGAGAGAAACGAGTGAACGCTTTGACGAACGCCCTCAAAGATTAGGTGGTGTGACAATAGTGCGGACAATAACGTGCGAATAACCGCATTCAAGTGACAAATTGACGTTATATACGTGTAAATATACGTACACACGCGTGACATTTTAAGTGTACCTAATTAATTCGTAGGAATATAATCTGTACGTGAGGACCTTCGGAAAATAAATCTTTTTGACTCGGTGAACGCACGGGACAAGCGGAGGGTTTACTCGTTACGTGTGCAAATACAAACTCCCGAACGCACTATCTAGAAATGATACATTCGATAATTGAATTATACGATCAGATGTTGCAATCTAGCAAATCCTATACATTTCATTTCGCCATAACGTATGACTCGAACTTAATGCTATCGTAGTAATATCTCTCTAAGAGAGACACGAGTGGAATGCGGTAAGGTAAGAACTAAAATGTAAATAACATGACATACTGCTGTAGTTTATTGTCCGATATTAAAAAAAGAGAGATAACAAATATTCACAAGACATCTTGGTTTTACATTCAGTATAAATAAATCATGGTGAGTCTCTTGTGCAATGAATTCGAGCTAATTGTTGCGAGAACTTTTTTCCTATATATAACAGCCTCAGAATACGCGATATTTTGAAGAATAGAGGAATTTTGTTCTATTCACCAGAATTCGTTAAAGTTATTAGAATATACTTTGCAAGAAACTTTGGTCACAAATTGAAATTCCTCTATTAAAAAAATCTCCCGGGGTGTATAATTCGAATTAAAACAGAAATGAATGAAACCGAAATATAATTGTTATAAATTTAGAACCTAAGTTCGTGATTTGGCGGGGTGAATTAATTTCGAGATAGTGCGAATTTTGAAATATAACATTTTCCGTATGTTTCTATATTAATCGCTGCCAGTGTACGGTAGCTCAGGCGAGAATTTCTTTTTTATACGACGCGAGAGAAACTATGTGACTCCTATTTACATCAATGTGTACCAATGAGAAAATTATCGAATAACGCATCGTGTACTCCGTTCCGCGACGATTTATCGACAATTCCAGATAAATCGTCCAGATATTAACGGTGTTGATATCTCCTTAAGTACAAAATCGTTGTTAGATGTTTAATAGAGAGAATTCCTCATAACTGCAACGATCGCGATCTATAAATAACTGTTTATAAATACTCGTACTTGTTAGAATTGCCGATTGAGAATAACAAACGACAGGCAAGATCGGAATGAACTACCGAGTGTGTATAACTCGTGATATTCGGCTGATGAACGGTGCACAATTTTAGAGCTTTAAACATCCAAGCCCGATTCACACAGAGTACACGACAATTACGGTGTACGTTACCAATAGTTTGTACCTACAAATAAAATGTTTTTATGTTTCGTATTATATGCTGTTGCTGATCCTGTATGTACATATAGCTATTTCGTTATACATAGTTTTGCCGTTCGACAAAATTTTATTAAACGCTAACTTGTTGTACAATTACAAAAATATTTGCTGCTGTACATTTCTACTTACAAAGTTCTTCATTCTTTGTCATTCACGTGGATAAAATCTGAGAGCCAGTTTTATGTTGTAAAAAGTTTAAAGGGACGACGTTATACTATAGTACTTTCAGTATTTTAATTCAAACTTTTTCACTTTTTACTTTAACAGGACATTCCGATTCTGAATCTGAAGTTTTCCTTTTCTTTTTCTTAGGTTTTTTCGACGCGCGATCAAGATCCGAATTGCTTGAATTGTTATCCATCGCTGGCTTTATACATTGAGACTCTTCGGACTCACGTTTAATCACTCGGGAAATATCATTTATGTCATTCGTTGTGTTTTCACTCTTAATTCTAGTCTCAGAATCTGAATCCCTCGCATGCTTCTTCAGGCTCCTTTTCCTTTCTTTATCCGAGGCGTTACTGAAATCACCGATTATGTCGACTTCATTCTTAACTTTGACAGATTTCAATTGCGAATCCCTCGAAGCGTGTTTCTTCGGACTCTTTTTTCTTTCGTTATCCGAGGCGTTATTGGCATCATAGATTACGTCGAGTTCATTCTTAACTTTGACAGATTTCAATTGCGAGTCCTTCTTCGGAGTCTTTTTCCTCTCGTTATCCGAGGCATTACTGACATCACTGATTGCATCTTCATTCTTAATTTTAACAGAGTTTGATTTCCTCGAAGTCTGTTTTTTAGAACTCTTTTTCCTTTCTTTTTCAGAAGCATCATGTACTTCCTTTTTCAAAAACCTAGGCATTTCGAAAGTATCGTTCGAATCTTTAGTCTGGCTACATGACGCTTGATCCTTTGATCTCTCATTAGTAATTCTGTCTATAAATGAATCTGGCTTTTCAATCTTTACTTTAGCAACATGACCCTCTGATTCCGAATCTGACATTATCATAGGCTTCTTGTTTTTCTTACGTTTTTTAGATACACTATCTTCTAAATTATTTGAAGAAAGATCGGCGCTTGATGCAACGCGTTTCTTATACGTATGTGGCTCTCCGTCTTCGGATTTAATAATTCGCGGAACAGTATTCTCTGTATTAACTATTTCTTCTTCGTTCTCTGTCTTTGTTAATACAGACTCCTTAGATTTCTTCGCATGTTTCTTTCTCTTTTTCGCCTCTGTTTCGGTAATACTATCTAACGGAACGGAACTTTCTCTCTTCACAGCTTTGCGTGACTCTGCACGTTCGTCCAGAATTGTATCGTCGCTAGGTAGTGACTTGGATGCTTTCTTGTTTTTCTTATGCTTTTTAGGAATATCGTCGACTTCTGAGTCATTCAAGGAAGTACTTAATATAGTATCTTGCGTACTTTGATTATTCTTCTCGGATTTGATAATTCTAGAAGTATCGTTCGATTCAGATTCATTTTCAACTTTACACACAATTTCCGAACTATCCTCATGTGATCTCTTGTGTTTCTTTCGATGCTTCTTCCTCTCCTTCTCCGAAACGCCGTCGTCCTCCGATATTCCGTTAACCGAGGTGTCAGTCCTCATAGTGCTGTTCGCACTTTCAATTGCACTGTTCACGTTATCAATGTTATTTATGCTGTCTGGCAGTCTGCAACCCTGCGAGTAATCGGACCGCAAAGTGCCGCAGATGAAAGGGGGTCTGCTCTTGTTGTCTATCTGACTCACGCAGCATTTCACCTCCTGGCCGATCTCCACCGAATCACCTGGCCACTCCTCCGTGTCGTCCGGTTTTGGAATGGATACGGTATACGTTTTGTGCACCAGCATTATAATGTGGTCCAAACCCTTCTTATTCACTACACCTACGACAATAAATCATAATAAATTATTATCTATTGATAAAAATTATAATTACTTTATGGCGTACCAAACAGAGTAGCAAAAATATGTAGTTTACCTTACCTTTTAGAAATGATCCGACCGTTGGACGAAACAGATAGAAATCTGCTTCAATGTCAATGTGAATGAAGGGAGAGTCGTAGAGCATCTCTCCCACATTGCTAAGCAATTTAGGATTTCTAAAGGCCAGTACGAATCCTTTCAATCTAAGATACAAAATTGTTTTGTTAAATTCTATCGCGAGTAATAATATATATAATTATTTATCGAAGTAATCTTATTGTAATATATTCCTCTGGGAACATTTTTACTCATGTATCCTATCAATGTGTCATACGACTTATTATTTTACAGTTCTACTTAAGCTAATATATGCGGATCGAATCATAAAACAGCAATGAGGAGATATTTTAAAAATTTATTTTAATAATGATTGTTTGATTTAAGCTTTATTTCACTTATTACTTTTATAATCGCTTTAGTACTAAACAATTGCACTGTCCACGTTATCAATGTTATTTATACTGTCTGGCAGTCTGCAACCCTGCAAGTAATCGGACCGCAAAGTGCCGCAGATGAAAGCGGGTCTGTTCTTGTTGTCTATCTGACTCACGCAGCATTTCACCTCCTGGCCGATCTCCACTGAATCACCTGGCCATTCCTCCGTGTCGTCCGGTTTCGGAATGGATACGGTATACGTTTTGTGCACTAGCATTATAATGTGGTCCAAACCCTTCTTATTCACTACACCTGCGACAATAAATTATAATAAATTATTATCTACTAATAAAAATTATAATTAATTTATGGAGCGTACCAAACAGAGTAGCAAAAATATGTAGTTTACCCTTTGAGTATGTAGACATGGAGGGGGAATGTTGGCTCCAAAAACTGTGTCCAAGATGTGTGCGAGAGAGAAAGGTAGACGAGTAATGTTCGTCCTCTCTGCGCATGCGTCGATCATTCAACAGACAGAGAGGACGAAGTATCACGTGGTATCGCTCGTACCTTTCTCTCTCGCATTCCTTGCCGCTCTTGGACTCGCTTGCGGCCTGCAGAGAACAAAGGCATTCCAGGTATCTATATACTCAAAGAGTTTACCTTACCTTTTAGAAACGATCCGACCGTTGGACGAAACAGATAGAAATCTGCTTCAATGTCAATGTGAATGAAGGGAGAGTCGTAGAGCATCTCTCCCACATTGCTAAGCAATTTAGGATTTCTAAAGGCAAGCACGAATCCTTTCAATCTAAGATACAAAATTGTTTTGTTAAATTCTATCGCGAGTAATAATATATATAATTATTTATCGAAGTAATCTTATTGTAATATATTCCTCTGGGAACATTTTTACTCATGTATCATATCAATGTGTCATGCGACTTATTATTTTACAGTTCTACTTAAGTTAATATATGCGGACAACGAATCATAAAACAGCAATGAGGAGATATTTTAAAAATTTATTTTAATAATGATTGTTTGATTTAAGCTTTATTTCACTTATTACTTTTATAAATATTGAATAACATATCAACTAACGTAAAATGTACAAATAATTGAGAAATCGATTGATAGATATTCAATGCTTAGGTGTAAAAAAAAGAATAGATAAATGCGTACTCTCTGTCGTAAGTGTTCAACGACGATCTTAAAATCTGGTTCAGACCTTGCTGAATATTGTTCAAGTAATACGGATGTAACGCGAGATGCTTAGTGATCCTCGTGAAGTGCACGTGAGACTCCTCGTCCTCCAGGAGTCCACTGAGCTCCAGGTAGCTCCACGTTATTTTGCGATTCTTTTTCATATCGCTTCGAAAACAGACGACGTAATCAACGCAGTCGGGGGCGTCGGGGCGTTCTTTTTTAGGTTAGATTCACTGTAACAATTCGACTCCCGCGCTAATCGGCGGTGTGGGAGTCCCGTTTTGCCGGAGTCGCTGATTGGCCAGTTTGAGGCGATGCTGAACACCCCAGCTGACGTACTCCGTAGTTCCCATTTCAAAAATGGACGTAATTGGCGGTAGTGTACGGGGAGGTTAACAAAATCGCGGCCGTAGCCGTTCTCAGGCTTCTCTCAATTATCTCTGCGTGCGCGCTCAGTTTTCTCTCTGTCGATTATTCGATCCATGATGTGACAAACCACAACAAACCAAAAGTTGCGCATGCAGTTGTAATGTAAGAATATTAATTTAAGACGAAATTCTACGTTTTAATGTGGATGTTTATATTGTGTCGTTACGTCATTTCAGTGGGCACGCGTTGCATGTGAATTGAATATCCAGTCGTCCGGTCATCCAGCGACATGAATTCGAGGAAGACCATAACCTTCGGCAAGATAAGCGCCAATTTAAGTAAACCGGCGTCCGAGACGTCCGTCGAGACATCCAGCATCGGATTCGGCACCTTCGGTAAGAAGCGCGAGGAGAACAATGTGAAGACGATGGACGAGATCAAGCCGGAGGACGAGGAGGAGACCCGGAGTATGCAGCAGTTGATGGGCATCACGGGCTTCGGCAAGAAAGCCAAGTCCTTCGACGTGCAGGAGATGATGGAGAACATCACCAAGACCATCAGCAGCAATAAAGCGGCCGTGGCCGAGAGGGAGAAGCCCGACGAGGTTGCGGAGTCCAGGGAGGACAAGGTGAACGATGACGACGATGACGACGACGACGATCTCATTGGTCCGCCGATACCATCCTTGTTGCCCGCTCCTTCGGAGGCAAGCAAAGATTCGAAGAAGCAGGGTTGGGTAAGTTAATATATTTTTAAAACTAAAAGTTAATTTTAAAAAACATTTATATTAAATTAAAATGTCATTTTTAAAAATAAAATTATTTGAAATGGAAACGTTACAATGATTGAATACAATAATGATGAAAATTACATAAATCAAATCAATTTAATATTTCACTTAGAAATTAAGTTTACATTAAATAACGAAATATTTTCTTTATAAGAAAATGCCTCTTTTTTTTAAATAGGTAAATTTTCAACTTGGAAAAAAGTTATTAGTTTAAAGTTTATATTTAACTAATTGAAATCAATAGTTTACTCGTGTAAAATTAACAAAGTTTTAACTTGTTTACTAGGTATTACCCAACCCTGCGAAGAAGAAGGACGAGAAGAACGAAAGCGACGAGGATGACGAGGATGACGACGATAAAGACTCGTCGGACGCCGAAGAGGAAGAGGAAGAAGTAACGCTGAGAGACAAGATCCCTTGTTCCCACGAAGTCTCGATGACCCACGGCACGAAAGCGGTGATCGCCATCGCCGCGGATCCGTCCGGGGCTCGATTAGCGTCCGGATCGGTCGACTACGACGTCTGCTTCTGGGACTTCGCGGGCATGGACACGTCGATGAAGAGCTTCCGGACCCTGCAGCCCTGCGAGAATCATCCCATCAAGTGCTTGCAGTACTCCACGACCGGGGACGTGATACTCGTGATCTCGGGCGCGGCGCAGGCGAAGGTCCTGGACAGGGACGGCTTTGAGAAGTGCGAGACCGTAAAGGGCGATCAGTACATCACGGATATGGCGCGCACAAAGGGCCACACCGCCAGTCTGAACAGCGGCTGCTGGCATCCGTTCACCAAGGAGGAGTATATGACATGCTCGCAGGACAGCACTTGCCGGATATGGAATTTATTCAGGCCGCGCGCGCACAAGAATCTGATAAAGTGTAGGGCGCAGAACGGCGTAAAGACCGTGCCCACCACGTGCGCCTACAGCCGTGAA
Source organism: Wasmannia auropunctata (assembly GCF_000956235.1). Taxonomy (NCBI): domain Eukaryota; kingdom Metazoa; phylum Arthropoda; class Insecta; order Hymenoptera; family Formicidae; genus Wasmannia; species Wasmannia auropunctata. The sequence goes on along the minus strand of NW_012026852.1, from coordinate 1,479,116 downwards.
GGCGCGGCCGTCGCGTGCGGTTGCATCGACGGCTCGATTCAGATGTGGGACCACCGGAAGAATTTCGTCAACCCGTCCCTCGTGCTGCGAGGCGCGCACGCACAGTCCAGCGAGGTGTCGAGTTTGAGCTTCTCGTACCTCGGGCAGATGCTGGCGAGCAGGGCCTGCGACGACACTTTGAAATTGTGGGACCTGAGGTCGTTCAAGACGCCGATCTTCGAAGCCAAGGGACTGTTCTCGCGTTACGACACCACGGATTGCATGTTCAGCCCGGACGACTCGATGATCGTCACGGGAGAATCGCTGAACAAGGGGGAGACGACCGGGAGGGTGCTGTTCTACGACACTAAGACGTTCGAGCTGGTCAGGGAGATCCCCGTGACGAATTCGCACGTGATCAAGACGCTGTGGCATCCGAAATTGAATCAGTTGTTCGTCGGTTGCGGCAACGGCATAGTCAAGACGTATTACGATCCGAAGAAGAGCATGAGGGGCGCCAAGCTCTGCGTCGTCAAGACGCACATGAAACAGAAGCACATCGAGATAATGTCCACCCAGCAGATCATCACGCCCCACGCGCTTCCGCTGTTCCGCCAGGACAGGCCCAAGTCAGTTCGCAAGCAGATGGAGAAGGACCGGCTGGATCCGGTGAAATCGAGGCGGCCGGATCTGCCCATCACCTCCGGGCAGGGTGGCAGAGTGGCGTCCTCCGGCGGCACGCTCAGCTCGTACGTCATACGCAATCTCGGGCTGAGCAAACGGATAGAGGACGATCAGGATCCCAGGGAGGCTATTCTGAAGTATGCGAAGATAGCCGAGGAGGAGCCGTACTGGATCGCACCCGCGTACAAGAAGACGCAGCCGAAAACGATTTTTCAAAGCGACGATCAGGATAGCGGGCCGAGTAATAAGAAACAAAAAACCAGCTAGACTCGTAATTCGCTTCATTTACTGTATGTACATGAATACACATATGTATCATAATGTAAACAAAAAACCAGCTAGACTCATGTTTGCCTTGTATATACGCACTGTATAATTATATAATTAATCGAAGAAGAATGTTACTTTGTTATAAATATTATATATTATGAGATAATATTGTACATAATACATTACATTTGATGTTTAGATGATAGATAGATTTTTTATTTTACTTAGATTGTGCATAATTCTTTAATTTGTATAATTTAGTGGCTCGATTATTTTTGTATATGTCTGTCTGGTAAATTTTGATTACATCATGTAATCTTCTTTTAAATGAAGAACATATTTAATTTATAAGAAAATATATTTATTATTATATTTGAATAAGACTGCAATCACAAAATTGATCAGTTTTCGGATAATATTAATTACATATATCTTTCCTTCTCATAAATGAAGAATATGTTTACATAAAAAATATATAAAGGCTGCTTTCCTTTTCCTAGGAAACAAATTAACACACTAGAGCACATTCAAATCATATATCGTATGTATATAATCAAACCAAGTGTTGCATCGCATCGCAACAAGTTTTCGAATCCAATTGTAATAATTATTCAATTAGACAAAACGCACTTCGACTCCTCCCGAGAAGAGTCGAAAAGTGTCGATTGAGCTTGAACAAAATTGTAAATGGAAAGCGACGCGTGTTAAATGTATCGATTGTGCTTCTTAAAAAGAAAGTAGCTATATACCTTAGAACATATAATATATTCGAAATTTTGAGACATTTTTTAAATATCTTCAAGACATCATTATATTCTCTTTACCGATATTTGCAGTCTCATTCTCTTTCTATTAGTGCTCCGTTTATTATATTCGAAACGTAATAGTTTCCACATTTTTGATATTTGACACTTCTGTTCGCACTTCTTTAAGCGATCAGTATTGCGTGTTTATTTACTTATTCCGGTTTACGCGCACATCATTTGCTTGTATAACCGCATTATATATAGATCCATTGTAATATCTCTGCTGCTATAAATATCCTCCTAATCTCGTTCGCTCTGTACGGCAATCTTTTTGCCCGAGTAAACACCTTGTTTTTCCAGGAGGTTCACAAAAACAAAAAAATTATTTATGCTGCTTTATGACGCGAATGAATAGGACAATATTAGACAAATTTTCAAAGATCGGTCAGTATCTATGCGGTAATCAAAAAGAAATTATCGAAAAAGATTATTAGTTTTCTTCTTAGAGCTAGTTTAACTTAATAAATTAAGATTTACATATTTTTTATACTAAATTTAATTTTTCTATTAAATTGAACTAGTCCTAAAAAAAATATTTCAAACAATTATTGCAGCAAAGTATACAAAATAAATCTCTTTTAAAGATCTCTGTAAAATTGGCCCGATTTTTTTTAAATTCGAAAAAAAATAATCAGAATTCCGATTGCCCCCCGAAGAATTCTAGAGTTCTCTCGGTTTTAAAAAAGAGTTCCGTTCATTAAAGCGATGAAAACACCATTTGCAGACATGGGGAAGCCAGCTTCACATTTCTACAACTTTAAAATATCATAACTTTCGTTTTTTCATTCAGTGTTTCGATCGTTAAGGATAATTGATAGCCTCCCAAAGAGTTCTATCAATTATCCTTAATGATCGAAGCACTGAATGAAACACAAAAGTTATGGCCTTTTAAAGTTATAGAAATGTGAAGTTGGCTGCCCCATTTTCAAATGATGTTTTCATCGTTTTAATCAATGGAACTCTTTCTAAAATCAGTAGAGAATACTAGAATTTTTCGGGGAGCAACCGAAATTCTGATTATTTTTTTTCGAATTAAAAAAAAATGGGCTCAACTTCACAGAGGTCTCTTAAAGTCTAAAAAATACACCTAAAATTTGATCGATATATTTTGCCTACGTTAACATTAGAATTACCAAAACAGTCAAAACGATTGGATTGACTTTTATGAAATTTTTAACAGTGTCTGGGACTTTCCGTCAACTTTATTGCTGTATGCAAATAATTAGATTGATCAATTTAGTTTCCTCCTACATATCTTTGCCCAAAGATACATATTTAAACACGAAAAGTAAATATATGTTAATCATATAGTTATGTTCACTCGATAGTTTTAGTATTAAATATAATAGGTGCCAACGGTGGCCCGCTTTAAAGTGTTCCAATTATATAGACAAATGTATCGCATTCGTTGCGTGCTAAATGGCCGTGACGCGCGACTTTGCAAATATTTGTGACAGATCGAACGTCGCATTGACGTAACAACGCTCATGCAATTCATGACGCGTACGATAACAAAACTCGATATAGTAAAACAAGTATCAGAATCGTTTCCGTTTCTAATTGTTAAACAAATTTCGAATTTCCATTTTAATATCCATTCGTTAAATTTTTTTTTTCAAAGGGTAATATTTCTTAAGATTAATTAATCGCGCGAGACACACACACACACACACACATATTTACACACAATGCAAACCTCGTTTGAAGTCTAATCTCTATAATGGAACGGCCGCCTCAATTAGGCCGGACTTATTTTCGTCGGGCCGCGATGTTTGAGCGCGCATTTGTAGCCACGTGACACCGCCACGCGCTGCTCGTTATACCCCATCGCCGACGGCGATTGTTTCCCCTCAGCCCCGTAGAAAAAATGATTGCCGAGTCCGCGTGAGCGGCCGGACGCGTTTGCAATAATTGCAACACGCGGCGAGTGAATCACGCGAGTGATAGACGAGATATTTGCCACCGCAAAATCCCGCGCTCATTTTACGTCAGCATCCGCACGACGCGATCCCGCTTGTGATCCGTTTGGCGACCGAGGACTAGGGGACAAAGTACCCGGCGTTACATTTTTCCTCGGAAAGCCCGAGTTGTTTCTTTCGCAATTGTATATACGATTCCAGAGCCGCAATTAAATAACTGTCGGTTTGACAGGCAGACGAAATGCCTGCCCGATAAGGCACGATCGTTATACTTCGGGCTAACGCAATCCCGGGGGAGATTTATCGGAACCGCGCCGCCGAGCGATTAACTAACCGAAGTGCACTCGCGATTTCAATTCCGGGGATAGGAGGGTGATCCTTCCACGGTCGTCGGCTCGCGGCGACGTGCTCTCGTATGTTATGACAATTATGAGTTTTCCGTAGGCCCACTCGGGGGTGGCACGTGGCCCGACGACGTGCACATCGAAGGGGCGAATAGGGAGGACACGCACGGAGCGGCGCGTGCCGCCGCGTGAGAACGGCCGCGCTCACACGCGTCACACGCACACGACGCGCACGTGTGTGCACGTAGCCGTGAGAGAAAAAGAGAGAAAGAGAGAGAGAGAGAGAGAAGAGTAAAGCGCGTGGGCTCCCGGGATTTACTCGCGCTCGCTCTCGACTTCCCGGTGCATCCTCGGTGAAGCATCGATTAAATTTCATTCACGTACGCTCGCGCTCGGTCATTCACATAATCTGTTATTTCGATAAAAGCGTATATTGAAAAACGGTTTCACAACGATATTTCACGTAATGTAGCACTGTTTAATTCTAAAAGGTATGATATTGGCAAACTATGCCAAATGTACTATACGAAATATTCATTATGTTTTAACATCCAAAAAACAAAAAAGAGAAAGGGAGGCAATGAGATTTATATTTTAATATCCCTCTTTATTCGGGATTTTTTTCATTATTCGGGAATATAAAGCATTTTCTAAATCGTTGCAATTGGAAAGAGTTAATTGATATTTCAAGTGCCTCCGTGCGAAATTTTATTTGGCCCCTCTCTGCGTGAATTGTTAAATGTTAAACCTTTTGACATTTCGAAATTGAAAAGCAGGAAAATGCAGGCAAACAAAATGAAAATTATTATATAATAAAATGAATGAATCTATAATGGTTAAAAAAATTTTTTTAAACTAATAATAGAATGATAACTGTATAAAGGTGTTGTCGAAAATAATTCAGAAATATATATAAAATGTAAATCTGTAACAATTCGCTGAAATAATAAACACGATATATCGAGTTAAAATAAATAAGTTAATAAAAATTTAACAAAGACCGCGATAAATGATTAATCGGTATATGAAACATATGCTTGTGTTCGTGTTTTACGCGTTTTCATGCTCGAATCTTCACCGAGCGGAGCGAGGCTGTCATGATAAAACGTGGGCGAGGGCCGAGATCGCGTTCGCCGCCGTCCCTAAATATTTCATCCTTATAATTTTCCTTTTCCCGAATTTTCCCGTTTCACACTCGTCAATGCCCGGCGAAAGACGTTCTCCGTATTTGCATACGTGTCGCGGTGCACGTGCGTGCACGTGCACGCGTATGCACGCGTATGCACACGCCGACTCGTGCTTACCTCCTCTCGCGCGTATTGCAACTTGCAGCGCGCGTTTAACGCGGCTCTGCAGCTGCAGGTGCGCGAATCGCGCGAACCGGAGATGCCCGATAAATAATTCATAAGACAACGACAAATAATTCACGCGTAAACGAAAATTGACTCTATCCGGCTAATTGGAATATAATATTGAACTTTGAACCTTTCGATTTACGCGCGTAATAATCCACGATATCATCGAAGCTGAATTCCCTCGGACTGTGCGTGATGATACTACGCAGTCAATCGTGAAAACCGAGTCTATGAATACTTTCTCGCGGCATGTGCGAGAAAGAAAAATCATAACGCGATATAGACACTCATCTGCAATCATCTAATGGTTGTTAGTGGATGAATTAATCGACTGGAATCGCGCACGGCCCGATTAAAATCATCGTGTGCATCAGCGTCTTGTCAATCGCGGTAGATTTTCTCATTCAATCACTCGCGCATTAATCCAATTCGTTCTTATTCTCGCCTCTATTCCCCACGGGCCATTGAGCACTCGTTCTGTCCTGTCGCACAGTGCATCGCGCCGAGGACCCGCGCACGCACGCGTGATATATACGCATGCACGCGTATTCCTTATCGAATTGTGCATTGATTAATCGGTACCTCGTATCCTCCCTGGTTACGGACAGATGGAACCGTCTCGGTTTTCTTATTTGTTACTTGTAATTTATTTCAAATTGTATTATATATCTGCAGCAACTTACAATATTACTTTTATCGCAATATTTTATAAAATGTTAATATTTTGTCGTCTCTTTACATATTTTTCCATATTTTTGTTAGCGCGAATAATTACGAAAAAAAAAATGTATTTCGCGAATATACAATTTGATTACTACTATTCTCTATTAATTTTAATTAATTAATAGGAAATGAAAAGAAGCGCATGAAGGAGGCGCGCGTAAAGAAAGTTCAGACGAACGAGGGAAAACGTCAGTTTCGTTAATTTCACGCGAAAATTGTAAAAACTGCGTTATAATTTAACTGAGTTCAAATATATGTCATAAATATATAGTCATAATATATCACGTTATCGCAATTACGAGTGAATGTTTTTACAGTAAATAAGTTCTCTGACATGCATTTTAAATAAACTTTATTTATCATAATTTGTACTAAAACGAATACGTGAGTAATGCTGTCGCTTTAGAAATTAAACCTATATGAATTTAAATTTTTGAACTCTAACATTTCCTATCAAAGGAAAGTATGCAAAGAGCACGAGCAAAAAGGGATTTAGAAATAAAGTTAAATGCAGCAGAGTGAGAAATATACTTTTTTTCGCGTAAGAAATTCTCTATCGTGTTAATAAGTGGGTCGTGTATACCAGACGTGATTTGCGAAATGTCACATAAGCCGACGTTTATCCGGCGAGGTTTAAGACCGTCAATTAAAATCAATCCAGTCGGAAGGGCGGCGCCGCCGCGAAGTGGAAATAATTACTGTCGCGCCCCAAGCCGACGTAATTACCGGTCGCTCATTAATTGCCGCAAGGGTTAACTGGCTGGAGTACGTCTCCACCAGGTGATCGCAGGCTCCGGAAGTCTTTCCGCGTGCTCGAGGGAGAGGGTTGCGACGCGAGCGGTCTCGGTCGGTCTCCTCGGGACCTCGGGGATGATCGTGCGGGATCGTGGGAGAGCCGCGCCGGAGTACGGGGAGTCCGCCGCCGCGCCGCCGGTCGGGGTCATAAATGGGGAGGCGCGGCGTTCCGGAGCGGTATTTCGTCGCGTGACGCCGTGGCGTTCGCATCGATCCGAGCGACGGCTACGGCGCGAACCGTACAGGGCGGATAAGAGAGGCGCACGGCCGAAAATCAATCCCGGCGCGTGTCAGGTTCTTCGCGCCCGCGGCGGGCGAGAAACGGTCGGCGAACGAGGATTTTCCTTTCCGGGGAACGACGAGAGGACGACGTGTTCGAGAGGACAAGATCGGCCGCGATGCTGAAGAAATTCCTCGGCAAGTCCGGCCGCAGGATCCTGCGGGTAAGCGGTTCCCCGTTTTGTTTTAACGAGACGACTCTCCACCTCCTCTGTGTGTTGCACGTTTCGGGCGCGTGCTGCGACCTAATTTCCACCCCCGTGAGCGCGGCGAACACACCGTGTTATCTGGACACCGCCGATATATCGGCGTCTTCGCTCGCCCGATGATCAGTGGTTCGCTCCGCTCCCGGTTGCTCGAACGTCGTATCTCACCTCGCGTTTCCACCCTCGTGCCGTCCCGTCTCACCGTGAGACGTCGAGCGAGGCACACACGTCGTGAAAGATTAATTCACACGGTGATGCTGTTTACGTCATTCCGCCTAGGCGTGAAATTTCCGCGCGCAACGGTCAATTATCGCGGATCGATGTCCTTACCTGTTTGTGTGGCGTGTCGACGGATGACTCTATCGTATATACAACCAGCTACCTGACTCGCGTCGACCTTTTCGCGCGACGGGGTACACCGTCTTTTTTCGTTTCCCCTTTCGCCCCTCGTTTCCCCGCTTCTTCTCTGCATGTTATTTACTCGGCGCGACGACGCTTCCTCTTTCGCAGGCGATCAAGAAGCTGTCCACCAAAAGCCGCAAGGCCAAGGGGTCGTGTAATCCCAGCGCCTGGCACACGGCCATCCCGGACCTCGAGACGACCTCGCTCTCGTGGTCCCTGCCGTCCCTCGACGCCAAGAGCATCGACACGTACATGACGTACGTGGCCGAGAACCAGGAGGACTGCACGTCAAACTGTTGCTGCTGCGACGAATACGAGGAGAACCAGAGGAACGAGAACAGGGAGAACGAGATGATAATCTAACGTCCGTGCCGCTAGGCCGAACACCCGGACCGGCGCCCTGCTCTCTCTCTCCTCCCCCCCCCCGGCTCATTTGCGCTCTCGCGATCGAATTCGGCCGGCGATCATCCCCGAGAGAAAGAGAGAGAGAGAGAGAGAGAAAGAGGGTGCAAAATGAATTGCACGCGCGCCGCTCGAAAACGAATATCTAACCCTTAACTGGTGAGTATACGAGTACTCGTCCGGCGTTTTTTGTTTCTCTTTTTTTCTCAAAGAGTCTCGCTTCTACGCGACTAAGCGACCGCGGCGCGATGGCTAGTGCAATGGCTGTACCAAAGAGAATATTTATCGGGAAGCTGTAAACCGGTTAAGGGTTAATCACGATCCCTCCGTAATCCGTTCCACATGCATACATATATACATACACATACGTGCGCGCGTATACACACACGCATACAGACACATACGAGCGTTTTTATGCGCTCCCTTATTTTTCGATAGATACATGTCGCACGTCGGGGACGATGAAAGATGCTCTGTGGCTGGACCTCGGATTATATTATAGCCGTGTCTCTCGGCGTATCATTGAGAGACAAGGACGCGGAGAAGACGTTTTATTTCCGGTTAGTCTTCCGGTCTAGATTTATTTTCTAGAGCGCCGACTTGTATTTTCCAGCGCGAGTCGCGTATAAGCGCTCGCCTCGATCTCATTTAGCGCCATTAATTTCATTAGATAGACATACTTATCTTATACGTACTTATTTATTTACCGCAAATCTCCGTTACCGTGATAAATTAGCCGCGATTACGAGCACAGTCGTATATTGATTAATTAAGTTAGTTCACTTCTCGCAGCCAGAAATGATCGGTCGAATCGGCGTCGATTCACACTTATTATTTCTAGCGATGGTTGACGATTCATTCCTTCCCGCGTTTCTCCTTTATCGTTTCTCGTCGTGCAAGCGAGGAAATCAGCGGCGCTCCGCGCGTCATCCGTCTCTTTCGACATAGAGAATAGCAATATGTGACGTAGTACAAAAAAAAATATATATATATATACATGTATATATCGCCTAGCGTGTTATCGACGACCGTTCGCGCCCGGGGATGACGTCCGGGAATGCAATTAGAACTTTTCCATCAGCGCGTCGTCCGCGCGGTTTTATCATGTCGGGTCTAAAAACTCGTGGATCACACTATTTTGCAATATACTATTTTCGGCGTCACGAAAAGAAAAACTGTTTTTTTAGGCAATCAATTAATTATTCGATCTCTCGCGGCTCTCGCGCGAGTCCCCCGTACGTGTCCCAGACACGTGAACATATCCGCGGCGCGGGACCTTTATACTGTGTCCAGATAATTTATATCTCTAATTGTAAACCCCCATGGAGAGAGGCGCTTCGGGGGGGCGACGTTAGACTATAGCGTTTAGAGTAATATTAACCACGATACTTAGGATAACGAGGGAAAAATTAAAACTACTTACTTCTTCATTCAAAAACTTTTAACTGTCCACCGACGCACGTCTTTCTGCGACTCCCGCGGTTGTATACGTTGTCGATGAATCAAAATGTCAAACATTTGGTCGATCGATCTCGAGTAGGACGCGCCGATTTGCACCCCCGGCTATTTATCTGTCCGGGATACGTTAAGGATTTCGTAAGGTAAGCGAGTCCGACTTTCCCAAACTCGATGTCGTCGTCACTTTTACGCTGTGTAATCGTCCTAGGTGTTCAATATCTCGCACGGTCGAGGGTGCATCCGTTAGATTAGTCAGCCGATACACAACCGATACCCTCGATACGGATATAAACTCTCACCAGCAATTTTAATTCTAAAAAGAGGAGCACCATATCTCTACAAAGCTATACTATTTCTATATGTCGAAAATCGATTTATGCAAAACGGAACGGTCCTTTCGTGAAAGACTCACTTTAAATCACCTTACGCCAAGTTCGAGTATCGAGGGTACTTATGCAATAAGTCACACCGGCCTGATCACTCGAACCGAGTTCTTCTATTTCCGATCGTTTCCGGCACCTTTGCTCAAAGCGCGCAAAATCAATCTTCACTTAAAAAAAAAGTAGCGAGGTACGATTTTATTCTTCCTATACGGGTTGATTTAAGAAGGTAAGAAGAAGAAGAAGAAGAAAAAGAAGAAGAGCTTTAATGACTTATATCTATGTATAGATGCAGAATTTATATAACATATATATATATATACATACATATAAAAAGAGGAACTACAAAAATATGGATGTATAATATGGATGATGCGTGTGTTGATATACTTTATCGTCTCGATAAGGCTGTGACTTTGTAAAGCAAATGTGAATGTCGCGTAAATAAAATGGTTTTATTGACGATCTCCGGGTGTGTTCCCATGACCTCCTGTCATCACACGAGTCTCATTGATCGCGGCGACGTGTGTAAAAGTATAACTGTATACACATATGCCTCGTACGTACGCCACGACATATACGCGGTATCGCAAGACACACAGGGGTCCTTCGTTTGAATTGGTAATGAAAATCGATCCGCGCGATTTTCTCATTACGGCGGCGGGCGTAACGACCATTCCGCAGAAACATGTAATGAGAGAGAGAGAGAGAGAGTAGTTGGTTATAGTGCCTAGCCGACAGTCAACTATAGTTTCGCCCTGTAATTTCGCGCCGTTCCTAATAACGTTTTAACGACATGCCGCTCCACTTTCGCGAATGTCTGTGTAACGAATAATCCGTACTTATAGCGCGAAACTTGGTAACGATTTTCGCGATACCTCCATTTGTGCTTGCGTAGCTTTTACAGACCCGTTTTTATATCGATTGCGATCGGCTTTAATGTGAAGCCCCAACTTTCCTTATATTTCTTAAGGAACTCGTGTTTTGCGTTTAAAATAAAAATTCCTTCTTAAGAATCTCTTAAGGGAATTTTCCTGAGATTCTTTTATGAAAATTCCTCGAGATTCGTTTAAGAATCAATTAAATTACATCAGAATTCTTCAGAGAAAGCTGACGCGATATACGGTTTATTTCTAAACAAACTACTTACTTTGTATATTTATTCTCGTATAGTTATCTCGCTTTCCTCAATCGCACTTTTTTCTGATGAAGCATCAATCGTATGTCGCCCGCGACATTTATTTTAATGTAGGTCGAACAGCTCGCGCCTGCACACTGACTCGGCAAAGAACCGTTCCGCTTTACGTTAATCCGACGAGCGGTGTCAAGTTTTGACGCGGGAGAGACCACGCGGGCGCGTGTGTTTCGCGCAATTATGCGCGCGTGCGACCCGAGCGGGAGGTTCGCGCGTATAACGAGCACGCTTCGAACAATGGGTCGCACGTGGCCGCAATATCAGTAATTCCCGAAAATTGGGTTTTGTCGAGTTGTCGCGTCTCTCGAGCGCGAGAACAAAAGTAGCCGCGACCAATCGTTGGCCGGAGTTCGTTAAAAAAAAAGAAAAAGAAAGAAAAAATGGAAAGAAAGAAGAAAAAAGAGATGCGCGGGCGCATCACACGCACGAACTGTGTCGCGAAGCTAATGACTCGCAAAACTGGTTTGCGAATATAATGCCAACGGGAAGGGTCGTAAGCCCCGCATTGTTCTACGTGTGTCCGAGAATATACTCCGCGTCTGCGAGAGAGGATTTTGCATGAGAAAAGAAGCAGAGCGACAGCATCCTCCTCCTCCTCTTCCTCTTCTTTCTCGCCGAATGCGTAAATTCTCGCCCGCTATTTTGTGTCGGTTTTTTGCGCGAGGCACGGATGCGTAAAACGCACAAAAGCCCGCTCGTTTGCCACGCATGGCAAGGTGATGTGAAATACTACGAGATGAAAAATAATTCATTGTTATTTTCGTCGCAGTAAAAACTAATAAATCCTCAATCAATTTCCAGTTGATGATAACTTCTTCAGATTCGAAGCGACTACAAGATGCGTAAATATTTTTTTTTAGAAATAAAGATGCGTAAATATTTTTTTTTAGGAGAAACTCGAAAATTATTTAAGACAAAATGAAAATAAGGCATAATAGATATCAACGAGAATCGCCAATTACGACGCAAACACTTTCGCAGCCGCGTTTCGATCGGAATCGTTGCTCGCGAAATATTGGAAGCACTCTGGGTATCAAGAATATCAATGATAAAATGAATAATCGCGATCAGGAGCCTCTTCGAAGACCGCTGCCGTCCGTTTCGTCACACGTTCAGTTCGGCCGATTCAGACACTCGCGCTTCCAAAATCGGTAAACAGATTTCGTAATATTCGTATAAATACGTAATAAGGTTTCGTAATAGGAATCACGCGTGTGATGCGATCGAAGATGTTTGGGCGGTATCGAGTGTCCAAATTTCACGAATGATCGATGAGGACGTGTTTTGCGGGACTCGATTTACTATGCCTCCTCAGAAACTATCTCAATGTCGATCATCTAATAAGAAACGACCCAAATTCCTATATCCGACGTCACACATTTTGGTTTACCCTACGACTCGCGTCTTGCTCCGATAGTTGTGCGCCGCAGTTCTCGGAAACGTGTTATTGATTGGACTCTCTTGGAGGAAAGTGCAAAGGGGGAAATCACATGCGAGACAAGATTTCTATATTTGTATTCCTCTCTCGTGTGTTATCGCTTTATTTTACAAAATCGTATTGCAAAAATACTTGGATCTCTCCCACACTGGTATATAAACTGAAATGCGTAATGGCACGTTGCGAATGCGTATGACGACCGTTCCTTTTTTTTCCTTTCTCTCTCTTTTCTATTTTTTATTGGCGCTGGACTTTACACACGCTCGCGCAATCGTTTATCACTCCGCGACGAGAGCGCGAACGAGACGAACGACGCGCGAACCGCCGTAAATAAACCAGCGCAGCCGGATTACGAGATACCCGAGATAAAATTACGAATTCTTATTATTTACAAAAACGTATGTACAATTTATATACAATTCTATCTTTTCCTATCAATAAATATTTTTAGTTAGGTACCCGCATGACTATCATTATCTCACTCATTGAAAATATACTCGATATATAGATTTATAATCGTTGTGGAAGTTCCTGAGATATGTTCGAAGTGTCAAAACATTGTACAAAAATGTATATCGTATGTACATATGGAAAAACGGCAAAATTCGCCGCTCACGTCGGTCTTGTTCCGTGGCTGTCAACAATCTGCTAATCGTAAACATTACACAAATCGTATACTTTACTATTAACAAATCCTCGAAAAAGAAACAACTAACTTATTAACATGAGCGCGAATATATCGCCTGCAAATAAGTCTTATAATTGAAGTAATCGGCAAAAGAGTGGTATAATTCATATCCCCCCTCCCCCCCGGTGTTTCGAGGAAGTGCTCGATATATATAGTCTCCCGAGCTATTTACATTTTGTATTGCGTCGTATTTTATATATAAAACTGTATATGATGAAAAGAGAAAAATTGTGAAACACGTTGAAACGTTATCTTTCTCGGGTTATACCACTCTTGCGTCAAACCTCGTCGATTGCGCGTCAAAGGTTCACGGTCAGTACGCCAGTTCCGCGCCCCAGGGTCGGTAGGGCTTCCCGTGCTGCTGCTGGGGATACTGGCCGGGGTACTGGCCCCAGCCGAGGGCGCCGCCGCCGAGGAGCGGCGGCATGGCGCCCGGACCGGGCGGCATTCCGGCGGAGATGGTGCTCGGCGGTGGCTCGTAGCTGCTGGCAGTGGAGGTAGACGTTAACGTCGTGGACGCCGGCGGCACCGCCGACGGCACGGCCGACGGCGGATGCTCGCGGTGGAAGCTCTGCAGGTGCGACAGCAGGCGCAGCCGAAGGGGATCCCTCTCGTCCAGACCCTCCATGGTCACCAGGTAGCGGCCGACCTCGGCTGCGCACTCGCCCCAGCCTACCGCGTGGTAATCCATGGCCAGCTTCGTGCTGTCGTAGCCCTCTGGCCCTGCAATTGCGATTTGCATCGTGATTACGACGACAATCTCGATTGCTATATCATGCATAATAAACCAATTTAATGATAATATAATAATAAATTAATAATAATGCACTGATAATAATGAGATTGGATCAACTTTTAATTTTGCACATGTATAATTTCACAGAATTTTAAAACGCAAGCGCGAGGAAGAAAGTCTTCTCGTAGTGCGAGATGAATTTATAAGTAAAGCTCTGAGAAGCAATCTTGGTAACTATTAGTTAGAAGGAACTTTTGAACGAGATACGGAAGTTGACTTGACTCAAAGTTAAATTAGACTTTAATTCGGTCGAATACTTGGAGAAGCTAAACTTAGCTATAAAAGAAGCGCGATATTTTTTAATAGCATACGTAAATATGGAAATACTGCTGAAAACTTGCGAACTTGTTCAAACAATTTTCTTTGTGATACAATCATTTAAGACGTCAATTTTGCTCCTCGTTTCCCAGGGATGTTATTCGAAGACGTCACGTTTTCCGAAGGGAAACAGGTGTCAAAAGATGATATCGCGCATATTCGTCGGCGCTTTTCCCGAATCATTCCGGCTTCGAGCGGCTCGCAGATTGACAACGTGCAGAAGTGCATCTGCGGACGGAGAGGATCCCTTTGTGCACTTTTGGTTTTCGCGGCGCAACAATGGGTCCGGGCGTACGTGCACCGAGGCGAGATGGGCGCCTTGGCTTTTAGTAGCAGGCGGCTCATTGTGTATAATGTGGAATGGGACAGGTAGCGTGGGAATCGTTTTAGACCCCCATAGGCCGAGCCTCGCGAGCCTCATATGCTGCGCGAGATATACGCACGCACACCGTGAAACGGCGAGTGGAGTGTCCCACGTTATTATGCAAGTTCTCAGACCGCCCTATGCAAACACGTCACTTACGAAAGAAAGGCTACTGCGCTACTATCGTACAGCTCTCGTATACGTGAAATCATCGCGCGATCGATCATTGGCTAAAGCACCCCGATAAGTGGCCTCGAAAACTTCGGAAATGTCTATACAAACGCGACACGTTCCGAAGTTTGCTTACATTAAAAAAGAAATAAGTGTACGCGAAATATGAAAGCATGTCAAACTCGATACAACTTTTTTTTGCACTCGATAAAACTAACACTCTATTATTGTATTACCGTAGAGAAGTGAGTAAGAGAGAGATATTATTTCATAAGATATTAATCTGTAATTGTGACAAAGCACCGTAAAAAGACAAGGCTATCGCTAATCCGTCGTGAAGCGCTATATATCGTACCCGTCGCTCCAAATACCGCGATAGTTTTATTTGGCGATATTAAATTTAATATCGCTCACTTCTGAGGGGAGACGGGTCGCGCCCCTCGCACGCATTTACAAATAAGGAGACCGCCGCGAGCGCGCACGCACTCGCACACACGCGCGCGCGGAAACGCGCGCGTGGTGGTGCGGTGCGTGTCCGTGCACGCTTATGCCTAGCTAGCTGGTTTCCCACAGGGTTCGACATCTGCCCCAGGCCCGATCCGCCGAGCGCCTCCCTCGCGAGGGGTGCCGCGCGGGACACCTCATCCCCGGTCGGCCCGCCGCCACCAATCGTGGGAACACCACTTCCAGAGAGTCGTTGACTTCCTGTGCTTCCCACAGGATCTACGCGCCCGGTCCAGCACCTGCTCGCGCGGATCCCGTTTACGGCCGAGCTCCTTCGCGGCCTTCACGGGGAAACCATATGCCACTTCGTCTTGCGATTTTCTCCATGACGTCGTATTATTTTTTCGAAAATATTTATCATGAGCTAATCGCATAATAACGAGAGAAAGAGAGAGAGAATGAGAAATTTGTGTAATTTAAAAATAATAATTAATGAAAATAAATATGGATAATATTATTAATGTTACTGAAGCAATGTGTGTGTGTACTTAACGCTTGCAGTAAAAATTCTCCCGACAATATTTTCAAATTAATTTACAAGTTAATTAAATTATCTATTTTTCTCTACTATTTTCGCAACAAACAACAATTATTGAATAAAAAATAAACGAGATAGGTATATTCATAACATTCATAAAGAAATATTGAAAAATCATAGGAGAATAGCTAATATATAAATTTAGAGAGACGTTGTAAAAATACTATAATCTTAGAAATCTTGTTTACGAATCTCTATGCTGATAATCGCTCTCTCGAATCTGCTTAATAAGGAAACGCAGAGACGACAGATGGGCATTCGGTTACGCAGTTACAGTTAGCGCTGTTCGCGCTCTTACGGCCAACAGGTGTCTTCCGGTGGAAAATAAAGGGCCGAGAGCGGCCGACTAACAGAGAGACGTAATAATGGCGAGAGAGAATCAAATTGATGCGAGTGTGCGAGCGGCCTTCGTGCACGCCGTGAGATCATTAATGACGGGCCCGTGGAATCTCGAGCGGAGAAAAGGGGTGTCTCATTCATTGATCCTGACGGATCATCTTCGAGTTCCGCTACGCGTTGCAACGGGAAAGGGGGCGGCGTTTCTTCCGGATTCGGGGGATCTTATTACACCGTTACATCTTTCGACATGCACTTCCGTTACGTAACTTCCTGCGCGGCAAACGATAAATCCCGAATTTCGATCAGCATTCAGCATTACTTTAACACAGATAAATCAAAACTAATTTTCTTCCCCTCCCCTATCGCTTAAAGTCTACCACATTAAATTGTCTCTATAATAAACACGAATCTCTATCGCGTTCTAAAAGATTAAGAAATAAAAATAACACCTGGCGATACGAGGAGTAATATTAGACGGACGAGATCGCAGAGCCTCCGCACAGATGGAACGATTTAATTTAAACGAATAATTCGAGAGGCGAGAGGGTTGAAAAAGAAGTGCACGGTCTTACCCTTGCTGCGAAGCGTGCGCAGATGCTCGACGGTGAGCTGCAGAATCTCGGCCTTCTCGAGCTTGCCGCTGTGAGGATCTCTCGCCGCTGCCGGGACCAATCTCCTGAGCTCACCGAGGGACGCGTTGATCCTGTCGCGCCGCTTCTTCTCGATCATCCCCCTCCTGCGTTTCCGCGACGCGTGTTGACATGAGTCTCCGCCGGGCGAGTTGCATCTGCAAAAAGGGAATTTCGAAGAAGGGTTGAGAAACGCAACAGCGCGACAAGACGTTTCGTGGTCTCCCTTCCTTTCTCCCTCCCCCCTTTATTGTTTTGGATTTCGCGACCGGGAGAGCGAGACGACTTGTTTTAATTGTACATTGTTACTCTACCTCGTGGAACGCGCAACAACTCGCTCATTAATTTCGGGCGTGCTAAAACAATGGCCGTCCTGATTGCGGTTTTAATCGCGAAACAAAGAGACGCAATATGTCACGTCGGCGAGCGACGGTTGTTTCAACGAGTACGTTAAAGAATATTTTTAATTATATCTAATTAAGAATACTTTCAGATATTTACAATTTCAGAAACTTGGGAAAACTAAAAATGTCTATTCAACTGTGCAAATCGTGCGAAAAATTCGACATTTCTTCTTTCATATAGAAGTAGAATCTAAACTTTACAGAATTATATCATAGTATGAATTACTCGACTATTGCTTCAATTCTTGTGCAACGATTGCACGACAGATTTTTTTTTATGTAAAACAACGCATGATGAAGGGAAGGGGAAGGGAAGGGATAAAAAATAAATATACGTACGGCTCTTTGCCGCTCTCCTCCGAAAATACATCGTCGCAGTCCGAATCGCTCATAGTTCTCTTCAGATTCCTCTGCTGGTGCCCTTGACTTTGCGACTGTTGCTGCTGCTGCTGCTGCTGCTGTTGCTGTTGCTGTTGTTGCGCTTGCTGCTGTTGCTGTTGCTGGCCGTTATCTTGACTCCTCAATTCCGTGTCGATCTTCAGCTCCAAGAACTCATGACTGGAGCGCAGTTCCGTCATCTCCGGTCTCATGCCCGATATGTCCTGATGCCTGGCGATGTCGTGCCTGGACAGCTCCTGATGCCTCTGCACCTCCGGATGCCTCTGCATCTCGTGCCGTAATTCCTGACCCCTGAGGTCGCCAGGTACCGCCGCGATGGCGTGTCGCAGCTCGCCGTGGGTGGCGGGCGGACGCATGTCGTGATGATGACGCATGTCCGGGTGCTGCGGCGGCGGCGGCGGCGGCGGCTGATACGGCGGATGATGCGGCGGCGGCGGCGGCGGGTAGCCCCAATGATGACCCGACGGCGCCGGTAGCGTCGACAGGTGACCGGGCGCGACCGCGCCGGAAGTGATCTCGGAGGACAGCAGGGTGCTGTTGTCGTCGGAGCGCGCGACCACCACCCGCCACATGTTGCGCCCGAGAGTGGTGGAGAAGGTGAGCGAGAGAGGGATAATCGTCCCGGGTCGGACGGGAGGATCGATGCGATCGATGCACGGCCCCGCCGTGTAAGGGCACGCAAGAGATGCTCAGTCGATTGACCCCGCGCGATCGTGCGCTACCGTCTGGCGCGATACGCCGGTGCCATTACGATGCACGAACGAGATGTCATTGCATTATTGCGGTCGAATGATGCGGATGGAGAACGATCGTTAGCAGTCCGCGATGAGCATCGGACACGCCGATCGGCTGTTCAGCCGGCGAAGGGAATCGCGAGCGAGCGACACTTACAGCTGGAACTCGTGAACGAACACTGTTGTCATCAGATGTAACACTTCTTGTTTCTTTCTATGAGCGTCTACGATATCCTGTAGGAAGAAATAATCCTGTCTATTTGATTGTCGTGTACTTGTATCTGTCTAAGTCCAATCACTGTAAAAACTCTGTAGAATTTCTTCAGCGAAGAAAAATTATCTTCAAGTGTCCTTGATTAATTCACAAGTTTCACCAGTAATTATGATTCAAAGTCAAAGATCAAAATCTTTGCAGAATCCACAAAAATCTCGACAAAATTCCCGATGTCTCTTGCGGAACGCGCGACAGTAGTTCCATGAATTAAAAAAAATTAAAAAATGACGAAACTCGCGAATTTCGGAGATAATCCGATTCGGAAGAACTTGGTCTGAACTTGAGATAATTTCTTCACGGATGATGAAGTCCACCTCTCGGTGAAATTCGCGCGACGGAATCTTGCGGAAGGTCAGGGCCGGCGCGGCGGGATGCGGTTTCCGGACGGCGAAAGGAGCACTCGGTCCTTCGGTCGCACTTGTCACTCGCGCCGGCGGCGGCGGGAGTTTATCGGCGCGGCCCACGTGCCGCGGCTACCCGCGACGCCGTTCGCGGTCGCGTGCGTGCTCGTGGAGGAAGAAGCGCGACTGGGCTCGGACGGACGCACTCGCGGCGGCCGCTGGCTGCTTGCCGTTGCTGCTGCTGCTGCTGCTGCTTGGCTGCTGCGTGTGCACTGGTCGCGTGGCGGCCGACGTATGTCGTGTGCGGGAGGACGCAGGGACGACACACGACCGCGTGGTGTATCGGCGATCCCGGGTGGGGATGATCGGAGGTGTGCACCCTCGGGATGAGGGGTGAAGTGGGGCACCAAAGGGGCCCCGCGCGTCCGTCCGGAGGTGAAAAGCACCCCGCGCACGACGCGCGAGAGCGAGCGAGAGGGTTGCCCGCCGAAGGGGGAACGTAAATCGGGAGGGGCGACTTTCGTGGGAACGTTCGCGGCGAACTCGTGTGCGAACGTGCGTGCACTGCGTGCGTGTGTGCGAGCGTGTGGGCCCTTGATTGTGCGACTGCCGGTCGGCCGGCCGGCCGGATCCTGCGCTGCACTCGGTCAAGGAGACCGAGGAGGAAGCGATCTTCTCGCCGCTTGGCCGTCGGCGGATGTGCGAGAAGAAAGGGACCGGAAACGGTCCTTTTCCAGGGTGGCGTGAATTCCCATCGTTTTCGCCCGGTATTATCGTTCTCAGATTATCGTTTCCCAATACTGTGATCTTCTGAGAGCGCACGCGGTTATCATTTTATATCTTCACGAAAGCAGCGCGAGATTTCTATCTTAACAAATTCTATCGCTATTAAAAAAACTATACTGTTAAAATTACTTTGTTATTATCCTCTCTTCGCTACTGTTAGATTAATTTTAAATAAGTTTATCAAACTACAAAAATTTCCAAATACAATTTAACAAAGAATTTCGATGATATTTACAATTTCGTTTACACCGAAATACTTCATCGTTCTCGGATCTCTATAATACTTCCGCAAATGAGAGGGGAACTCGTCTTTTTTACTGCAAGAGAGAGAACGAGTAAATACAATTCAAAGGCTCGGTAAGACAATCAGCCGCGGATGCCTTCTCCCCAATCTCTCGAAAAGGTAGACGCGCGCCACCATGAAATCACTCCGGTGCCACCCTCGCTTGGGCAAACCCCCCCACGTCTGCGTTCGCACGCTCGTGCATACGTCGCGGAGACGTTCACGCGTGTGTCGGGTGTGCGGAAGGGGGACGCTTGCAAGGGAGTTAGATGGAGGGCGGAGAAGGGACG